>NW_024747682.1:167500-180000 GCF_018991925.1 Homarus americanus | reverse complement strand
GGTGGTGGTAGACAGTGGTTAAGTGGTGGTAGTAATGGTAGTAGCGATGGTGGTGGTGTGTGAGTGGTGAACAGTGGTTAAGTGGTGGTAGTAATGGTGTGGTAGGGATGGTGGTGAGTAGTAGACAGTGGTTAAGTGGTGGTAGTAGTGGTAATAGGGATGGTGGTGGTGGTGGTGACAGTGGTTAAGTGGTGGTAGTAGTAGTAGGATGGTGGTGGTGGTGGTGGTGGTAGACAGTGGTTAAGTGGTGGTAGTAATGGTGGTAGGGATGGTGGTGGTGGTGACAGTTAGTGGTAGTAATGGTGGTGGTGGTGGTAGACAGTGGTTAAGTGGTGGTAATGTGGTAGGGATTTGGTGGTGTTAGACAGTGGTTAAGTGGTGGTAGTAGTGGTAATAGGGATGGTGGTGGTGGTGGTAGACAGTGGTAAATTATGGTATTAATGGTAGTAGGGATTGGTGGTGGTGGTAGACAGTGGTTAAGTGGTGGTAGTAATGGTAATAGGGATGGTGGTGGTGGTGTGACAGTTGGTTAGTGTGGTAGTAATGGTGTGGATTGGTGTGATGGTTAAGTGGTGGTGTTTTGGTAGGGATGGTGGTGGTGGTGGTGTTAATAAAAACGTTACCTGTAATGGTACCTGGCCTACTAGCCTTCCTCCTTCCGCTATTCCTTCCTCCCCTTCTATTCCCTTACCCCCTCTATTCCTTCTGATCCTCCTATTCTTACTCCCTCCCTCTATTCCTTCCACCCTCCTTCTAGCCATTTCATATTTTCCTCTATCCCTTCTCTCCACCGCTCCTTCCATCCCTCCGCATATCCTTTCCTTCCTTCCTCCATCCCTCCTCCTACCCCTTCCATTCCTCCGTCCTTTTTCCTCTCATCAACACTTTCTTGTTCTATCTACCCCTCTCCTTCTCTCTCTCTCTCTCTCTCTCCTCTCCCCTCTTCTCTCTCTCTCTCTCTTTGGTCTTGTGTATATTTCTCCTTCACACACACACACACACACACACACACACACACACACACACACACACACACAAGAAGGAGGAATCTCTCCTCCATTTGGCCAAGTGAGGCTTTCCCTCACCTGGAGAGTCTCTACTTCCTCCTTATTATAGGTAAAGGTGAGGGAAAGTGAGAGAGTGAGTGTCGGTGAGAGGGGGATGAAGAGTCTACTATCCCTTGACAACGGTGGGTGAGAGTGAGTGAGAAAAAGTAACGAGAGTGTCAGAGAAAGTAAATATAATGAATGAATGAATGAATGAGCGAGTGAGAGTAGAGTGAGTGATGGGTGAGAGGTTATGAGCTCTCTCTCTCTCTCTCTCTCTCTCTCTCTCTCTCTCTCTCTCTCTCTCTTTAGAAAAATCTTCCTTTCTCGTATCATCAAAACAGTACCGTAGGTGAGAGTGAGAGAGAGTGAGAAAAAAGTGAGTGTGTCGGCGAGAGGGACTCAAGATCCACTCTCTAAAATAAGAAAGGGTTGAGGAGGAAAGAGGGGGGGGGGCGGCTTTCCTTCCAGCGGCCATCACTCGACGTTGAATAACACTTTATAACTGCTACTATATCTTTCCCACTGATGGGGGGAGGAAGGAGGGGGTAAATGGAGAAGGGGAGGGAAGGGAAGACAGGGAAGAGACAGGGATATAAGCAGGGTAGCCGATGGACCTTTGAGGGGGGAGAGAGGAAGAGGAGGGAGGAGGTAGGATGTAGACGGTGAGTGGAAGGGAGAGATGGGGAAGGGAAGGTGAAAGGAACAGGAGAGGAAAATGGGGGGGTGAATTGAAGTACCTACAACCATGTGAGGAAGAAGTAGGAGAGAGAGAGAGAGAATATATCAACAAGGCCTCAGGGGAAAAAGAAGGAAAAAGGGGAAAAAAGGTGGAAGAGGTGAGGAGGAGGCTACGTAGGGGAGGAGAGAGAGAAAATAAATGAAAATGGAGAAAAAAAGAAACCAATTAAAAACCGGGGAGGAAAAAAACATTAACAATCGACATACAGAAATGAAAATCAGTAAATAAATAAAATTATAAGAAACAATTTAAAAAAATCGGAAAAAAATAGCAGATAAGGAAAAAAATAAAATAAAATAAAAATAAAATAATAATAAAAGTCGAACAAAATCAGCACAAAAATAAAAGTCCAAAACACAAGACAGAGACAAACATAACATAACTAAATTAACAAACAACAGCGAAAACCATAACAAAACAAAAAGTAAAATAAAAAATAAAAACCCAAATATAAAACAAAAAACAAAAGACAAGAATAATAACCACATCCCTCCCCCCAGAAAAACACCACAAACTATAAAAAACCCAAACAAAAGAAATACTCAAGAAACAACAACCCCCCCCCCCCAGAAAAAAAAGCAAGATTGAAATAAAAGCCGAAAAACAAAAGGTTTAGTTAGCACATTTCACCATTATGGCGCGTCTCTCTGGGGTAAAAACTCTTTTGTTTGTGAAGAACGAACAACTTGAAGGCTGTGTTTGCTTTCATCCAGGACTTTTTTGTGTGTGTCTTGTTTATACACACCGAGAGAGAGAAAGGAAGGGAAAGAAGGTAAATGAGGAATGGAGTGATTAGGAGGGAGAGGCAGTGAGTTAATAGTGAGAGAAAATGAGAGAAGTTTTGGCGACACTTCTCACCCCTTTCTCACTTACCCCTCTCCTCTCCTCTCCCTTCCACTCACCAAATCTCCCCCCACTCTCACCCCTTTATTCTCTCACCTCCTCCCCTCTCCCTTTCTCTCTCTACGTTTCTTCTTCTCTCTCACCTCTCCGCCTCTCTCACCACTTCTTCCCCTTCACTCTCACCTCCTCTCCCCTCACCCTCACCTTCACCTTCTCCCCCATCCCCCATCCTTCTCTCACTGTCTCTCCTCCTTCCTTTCTCTGTCTCTCTCATCTTCTTCTTTCTCACCACCTCTTCCCCCCTACTCTCACTTCCCCTCTCTCCCTCTCTTAAGTCTCTCCTTCCTCTGTCTGTCTTTCTCTCTCACCACTTTCCTCCCTCTCTCAGTCTCACCTCCTCCTCACCCCTCTCTCGCCGTCTCTCCTTTCTCCCTTTCTCTCTTTTCTCCTTCTCTCACCACCTCTCCCCTCACTCTCACCTCTCACTAAAGTTTCCAGAACCAATGACCGTTTCTCCAACTCTGCCAAACGTTTCTACTTAAGGCTGTAAATTCCTGGTCGCTAGAAATTTCCCCCAAATGTAAAAAGGCTGTATATTTCTAGTAAAAAAAGCTGTAAATTCCTGGTTGCAAAATTTTTTATTTAAACAGTAAAAAAAAATCTTTAAATTTCTAGTAAAAAAGGTTACAAATTCCTAGTTGCAAGAAATTAAATCAAGCTTTTAAAAACGCTGTAAATTTCTGGTCCCCAAATTACCCCGAGCTGTAAAACAATAAAATATTATATTTCTTGTAAAAAAAAAATTAATTCTTAATCTCCGAGAAATTCCCTACAGCTGCGAATTACTTGTAAAACTGTTGTATAGAGAATAAATCCACTCCAGCAGCTGTAAAATGGCTATGAAATCCCTCTCAAAGCTGTAAAATGGCTATGAAATCCCTCTCAAAGCTGTAAAAGGGTTGTAAATTCCCTCCAACAGCTGAAAAAAAACTGCAAATTTCCTCCAACAGCTGTAAAAAAATATGTAAATTTCCTCCAACAGTTGTAAAATTTTGTAAATTCCCTCCAACTGCTAAAAAATGGCTGTAAATTCCTTTCTAGCTTTAAAATAGCTGTGAAATCCCTCCAACAGAAGTATAAAGACTGAATTCCCTACAACAGCTGTAAAATAGCTGTCAAATCTTTTCGACAACTGTAAAAAAAACTGTACATTCCCTTCATTAACTGTGTAAATTCCCACCAACAGCTGTAAAAAACTGTCAATTTAATTTCCGACTTAAAAAAGGCTTTAAGTAAATCTCTGGACTCCAGTTGTAAATTGCCTTTAAAATTCTTCAAAATATCTGACTTCTCAAACAAAGAGAAAAAGAAATAAACGGAAAAAGATGGACGGACAGAGAAAACATATCAATAGAGAGATAGACAGACAGGCAGATATATATAGACAGATAGAGCGATAGATAGGCCTAGTGATAGAGTGATAGATATACCTGTATATATAGCTGCTAGAGAGAGATAGACAGACAGACAGAGAGAAACAGACAGAAAAAGAGACAAACAGACAGATAGACAGACTCCAATATCCCTCCACCTATATACCTGTACACACCACACTCACACACACACAAACAAACACACACACACACACACACACACACACACACACACACACACACACACACACACCCAAAAGACAATATTTTTTATACATATTTTTTTTTCCAATTTCATTTTTTTTCTGTTCAAGTAAAACTTTTGCCCGAGTATGGTAGTTAAGGCTAACGACCCTATATTTACTCTTCACACCTCACTAATTGACCTATTTCCTTCCCACCACTCAACTCACTTCTCTACCCAAAGAAAATAAAAATACAGTAATACATTATAAAATATAAGGGAAAATTAAATCTGAATAAAAAATAAAATAAAATATGAAAAAATATGTAAAACAAAAAATAAGCATCTGTTTGGTATATGACAAAAATAACATTACAATTAAAAATAATCAGAAAAAAATTAAAGTTAAAGGTACATTAAAATAAAAAAAAAATAAAGAAAACTAAAATAACAAAAATTTAACAAATAAAATAAAGTTCACAAAAAATAAACCTAAATAAAAAAGAATAAGACAAAATAATAAAATAATTGGCCAATGAACCAACATAAATAAATCACAGTAGAAAGTTAATTACCATAGACAATACTGAATTAAACAAGACAAAATAAAAGATATGTAAATAAATAGGCTGTAAATATATAAACAGAAGAGTATTATACACAAAAAGTGAATAAAGAAAATACAAAACAATTATTAATTAAAAACAAAAACACATAGAGAATAAATACCCAATCATAGACAATTCATCCATACAGAAAAAAAACAGATAATTCATATGCTATACAAAATAAAAATCATAGATACAATACCATATTATATAAACAAAAAACAAATACCAATATACAATACCAACAAATAAACACAAACACAAAAACAAATATAAAAAACAAGAAAAAATAATAATAAAAATACCCAGCCTCAACTTCCTTCACAAAATCCCTCTTATCTATTCATCGTTTCCAAAGACATTTTAAAAAAAATCAAAATAATAATTAACTTTCCTACCCCCATCAAAAAAAAAACACTTCCATCTCATTTTTAAAAAGAATGATGATATATAATTCTTTTTTTTCTCTGATTATTTTTTCGGTAATATTTGCGAATAAAAAAAAAACCCGCTGTAATGTTTTAATTAAGTGACTAAAAATAGAGGCACGGTGTCTGTCATTCTTTTTTTTTTTAGCAGCCATTTCATCAACCGAGGTGTTAAGTTACCAAGCCCAAGCCCATCAAAGGCAGCTTTTTTTTTTTTAACATGGAGGGTTAAAACAATAGCTGGAAAAATAGCATGGATAATAATACTAATCATTCAGTAACAGCATAAACAATAATAATGACAATAACAGCAATTATAATAACGATTAACAACAACAATAATAATGACTAGTTAAATAATATTAATAATAAAGGGGGACAATAATAATGTAACACTCAACCAATAAAGAGTAAACCAAACAGAGTAATAATAAAACCAATAATAAATAAGGAGAGCAAAAAATAACAATTAGCTACAATAACAACAATAATGAAAATAACAACAATGTAAAGAATAATAATGACAAAACAATAAAAATTATACCAGTAATAAAAAAAAATCATTAACAAAAATAACAGCAGTAGCAATAATAACAATAAAAGAAGAACAGCATAACAGTGGCAACAATGACAACAGCATTAACAGCACAACAATAACAATAAAAATAACAACAGCATTAACAACAGGAACAATAACAGTAACAACAGCATTAACAGCACAACAATAACAATAAAAATAACAACAGCATTAACAACAGGAACAATAACAGTAACAACAGCATTAACAGCACAACAATAAAAATAACAGCATTAACAACAGGAACAATAACAGTAACAACAGCATTAACAGCACAACAATAACAATAACAGCATTAACAACAGGAACAATAACAGTAACATCAGTATTAACAGCAACAAAAATAACACCAGCATTAACAGCAGCAATGACAACAAAAATAAGAGCAGCAACAACGATAAGAAAAACAACACCCTTTACATAAATAACAGCAACAACAAAAGTACCCAAAGAAATAACAAATAACAACAGCCAAACAATAACAATAACTGTAGCAATAACAAATTAAATAGAAACAAACAATCACCAACAATAACAACTATAGCTGGGACAATAACAAATGAAAGAGCAGCAATAACAACACTAAACAATAACATATATAGCTTCAGTAATAACAACACCAATAACAATAACAACAAATGGTGATAACACTGTTCTTGCTCACCTAAACCAGAGAATATAAGAGAGTGTTTTTGTATAGTAGAAAAGTTGCTCCTTGCCTCGAGAACAGCCCATAACCTCCACTGCAATTTACACATTTCGCTATTTTTTGAGGTTTTCTTCCTGCCAAATTCTTATAAAGGCAGGGAAAACGAGCCAACCAAACTTGTTACCTAACACTATCTAACTTAACTAAAAAATATATATAAATATACACAGGTCGTTTAATTAGGTTAGGTTCTGTTAGGTTCGGTTAGGTTAGGTTAGGTTAGGTTAGGTTCGGTTAGGTTAGGTTCGGTTAGGTTAGGTTCGGTTAGGTTAGGTTAGGTTCGGTTAGGTTTTCAGGGAAGAAGCACTTCAAATAAACACGTAATATGTAAGTTAAATACCTAAATTACAGTTCCTCGTGTTCCTCTGTCCTGTTAACGTTAAGAGTAATTTTATTTTCTATACAATTCACCAATAATAGTGATCTTTTAACCTTTTACTACAGCTAGTATTGTTATTACTGTTACCGTATATCATCACAGCAGCAGGAATAATGTACCATCAACAGCCATCATCATCATCTTGACAATAAAAATAATCATGTAAGACTTGCACATAGTGAAGTAATATTGTAACCTAACCTAACCTAACCTAACCTCCTGACACACAGCGTTTATACGGATATACAGTATACTACAATGTTAAAAATAATTAGTCCGCTTACCTTACCGACACACAGTTAAATTAATCAAGTAAATCATATTAAATAACAGATATAAAGACAGGCTACTTAAGGGTATTTTATAAACAAATGATATAATGGTACTTACCAACAGGAGGGTGGGTGACAACTAACCACTTGCAGTATAATCTTCCACATACCACTTAAAATGTCAGATATAATCACTTTATAAGTTACACAGTGTTTCGATGGAACTACTACATTAACAAGTCATTATATACACAAGCACAGTTAATGACCTAAAAGAATACGGAGTTGACAAAATCTCTCACTACTGTATCAACGATTTGTTTTATTCACTTTAACTATTCCACAGACATTTCACTCGGTATATTGTATCACATTTATTTTCCAGGAAGCTTCTTCTTGCAAATTATTATATCAAAATGGCCACTGCAGTAGTTCTTGTAAGGTATTTATACGAAATATTGTTCTTCACCGCAGACACCGCCAGACCAGATGGTACATGCTGACGCTGTTGACACGAGACAACTTTACAACTTCGGAAAATAAGATAAATATTATTATTACCTCTACTTTATCCTTCCTCTTCTATACCGGGATAAAAATAGAAGAGAAAGGAAGCATATTAATATAAAATGTATTTGAGTACGGATATATTGTGAGGACTAATGCTTATTGATTCATAAGGAAATAGTCATGTCCTTCCCATTCATCTTTTGAAAGTCATAAATCGACTGGTGACAGACGACGCGCTCCATCCTCCAGTTGTGTAGAGGAGCTTGGGTGTACAGACTCATCCCACACCATTAATCTACAATGAAGGGCTGAGGAAACTCTTTATATAAACTCACGAATAAATCCTATATTAAATAAAACAAAATAACTATAGAAAAGAAGGAAAAGTTTCCGTACAAGGATAATAGATCATAACAATTAAAATCTGGTTAGCATTGCTTTTATTTATTAGCACTTTATTACCAAGCTTATGTAGAGGTAATAAAAGGTATGAATAAAATAAACTTGCTTCTTAATTAGTACTTTATTATAGAGGTCATACAGGTGAAGTCAGACAGGAAGATAATGTATTTCTACGTCTTTCTTAGTACTTCATTACCGAGGAATATACAGCATTGTTGCGTCTTTATTAGTGTACATATGTGGTTCATTTGTGTACATATATAGCTTATTAGTGTACATATATAGCTCATTAGTGCACATATATAGCTCATTAGTGTACATACGTAGCTATTTAGTGTAATATAGCTCATTAGTGGTCATATATAACTCATTAGTGTACATATATCGCTTATTAGTGTACAAATATGGCTCATTAACGTACATCCGTGGCTTATTATTCGTGTACAGTGGATCAAAACTCTATCTGTACTTGGGTGTCGATGACTTTCACAATGAACACTGCAACTCCTTATTATAGTTCACATGTGGCACAACACTATACACATGTGGCACGTTATCATGTACACCTGATCCCCCAGCAACACCTGCGGCTACAGTTAACGCTCTCTGTACAGAGGAGATTATAGCATTTGTGTTTCAGCTACAGACACAATACTTCTCCACGTACACTGGGCGGGTAGTGAGGGTACAGCACAGTCGATATTGAGCCTTAGTACACAAGGAGGCATCGTGGTCGGCACTATACCCGACCATCTTCACTTTCAAATAAAGTCACGCGCCCTATCACAGCTGGGTTACTCAGAGTGCCCCGGACACAAACCAGATTCAAAAGCAGGGTAACCAAATGGATATAAAACTCACTTCCTGATCGGAAAATTTGCCGGTTCGAGTCCCGCGACCAACCATCTAAGCGGGGTACTCTTAGCCGACCCAGCTGCAGCTTGAGTACCATAACTCAGCTAAAAGGGAAGAAAGGATGGCAGAGTGCAGTGTCGGCCGCACTATGATGTATCCACACTGCCCGTAATGGGTCGTCAGGTCTATGGGACCACCTTTTACTTTCCTGCTTATATTCTTTGATAAGTCATACTCTGTTCTTTTTTAATTTGGGGAATTTACTCATAAACAATTTCCTATTCATTAGTTACTCCATGTTATTTCTCCATAATTCACTGTTTAGTCTCCATTTTTCATACTGAACACCGTAACAGGCAAAGAGCTATGTTAATAATGAACACCGTCACAGTCAACACCGTCACAGTCAACACCTAACAAGAGAGCTATGTTAATAATGAACACCGTCACAGTCAACACCTAACAAGAGAGCTATGTTAATAATGAGCACCGTCACAGTCAACACCTGACATTCGCTATTCAATATACAGTCAACATCCTTGACCATTTAAAAGTCAATAACCACGTCGATAAATGTAAATTACCTGGGAGACTTAACACACAGGTCTGGTCTTTCTCTCACACCTGGTCTCTCTGCCACACCTGGTCTCTCTCCCTCATACCTGGTCTCTCTCTCACACCTGGTCTCTCCCTCATACCTGGTCTCTCTCTCACACCTGGTCTCTCTCATACCTGGTCTCTCTCATACACCTGGTCTCTCTCTCACACCTGGTCTCTCCTTTACACCTGATTTTCCCCTCTATCTATCTATCTATTTAGAAGCACACATGAACACACACCAGCTGATGTTGTTGTTGTTATTATTGGGTCAGCTGATAGGTTGTGTTGTTGTTGCTGTTGTTGTCAGCTGATGGACACATCTTAATGGATTCTCACGGCTTGTCTAATTTTATCTTTTTATCTGTATTTCGTTACCTCCAATTACTCAGCCGACAACTTTCCGCCCACTGAGACCGCCTACGCCGCCCACGCCCGCTTGCCCCTTACGGGAGGTGGGTGGCCTTGGCTGGTATTCGCCCACGCTGGTGTTGAGAGTATCGCCAGGGTGACCTTGGTGCTGCTGCCTCAAAGGTCTGCACGTCAAATTAACTCCGTAACTGGTGGTGATGTGAGAAAGTGTCTACCTGACCCACCGACAAGTGAAGGTTGCTGTCAAGATGGCGTCGAGACTGCACTTTTAATCCCAATAACAGAAAATAATGGTTAACGACCTTGTCATGAGTATTGATTGTTATAACGGGATATAAATATTGTATCGTCGGTGGATAAAGAAGAGAAACGCAGAGGGAGAAGAAAATGAAATTTAAATTGACAGAAAAAAGGGCGGGGGGCAGACAAGTAGACATTTATATGGATAGATAGACAAACATTCACACATACATATATACATACTTATAAGTTTTGGTTCAGTCGTCAGAAAATCCTGAGCGCGTCATCGGCTGACTTATGACTTTCCAAAGATGTATGGCAGATACGTGACTATTTCTCTGAGATATTATATTATATTGCTATCTATGAGTTATTGGTCGTCGTATCTGATTTTATTTTACTTTTCTACTTTATTTTTATTCGTTGTAATCCTGTATAAAATATAAATAAAATTCTTAGATACGGTAAAAGTGTAAATGCTTGCCTGAAATGTCAACAACAACACGACTATTGTTGGCCGCGAGGCATCCGAGGTGATGAGTGATTTCTTTTGAATTTCCTTACAAAGCTTACAACAGCGATGCTTTCATGCAATAATCTGTAAGAAGAACCTTCCAGGAAAACTTAGTGATACAATTAGCAGGACAAAAACCGTGATAAAAGTGCTTAAACGAACAAAATAATTGGGCATTGTGAATTCAGGTGAGGTGAGGAACGCTGTCGGCTTACTCCATATTCCTGAAGTTTTATGAGTGCTTTCTAGTGTATATAAAGTGCTATTTATACACGTAATCATATTTAACTTGTGCTGGATGACAGATAAAGTGACTTCTTGACATAGTTGGTGACGTTTTAAGGTTATAATAAATGTGGCGGAGCAGCGTAAGGATATGGAATCACCAGCGCCATTTGTGAGTGAGTACAGACCTATAAAGTTATCGTCAACAAACACCTTTTAGTAGTCTATAATACTATATAATGTGTATGTATACCCATGAATATATTAATCCTCTGTGAGTTTAACGTCTGGGTTTTTTTTTAGATAATTATATTAGCATAAAGGAGTATAAACGTTATTTTTTAAAAGTTGTGGTTACCGTTTATTTATGATAGGGGGTCGAGGAGGAGAGGGGGTGTCGTTCTCAGTCACCTCACCAAGTCTCGTTTAATTTACTTTTTTTTCACTTTGTTCGTTTTCGTATTGGAGTTATTTACGAATTAAACTACCTGAGAGTGACTTAGTTATTACGATTAGATGGTTAGGAATGGATGATTGTGATTGTTGGATAAAAGGGTAGGTAGACGTTTTGGTAGGTTAATAAAAAGATAGATAGATAGATTGTTAGGTTGATACTTAAATAGAAGGATAGAAAGATACTCTGTAGATGCATAGAATTATTAATGGATAGAAGGATAGATAGATAGATAGTTTATATATTAGATCTAATTAATGCATGGAAGGATAGATAGAACAGTAGATTGATAATAATTTCAAGGATAGATAGACAAATAAATTGTTAGACAGGATGAAAGGATAGAGATGGAAGTTGATGGACTGATTAATGGGTGTATGGATAGATCGACAGTTGAATAGAGTGATTAATGGAACGCAGTATAGAGCGGTAGATAAATGTATGGAATTGATTGAGTGAAGGATGGATAAATTAATAGGTGTATAGAAGAATAGACTAGGGGGGATAGGTAAACCATCCTCCCTCTCCAAACATATCCCCATCACTCTCCCTCCCTCTCTCTTCTTCTTTCTCTCATTTCCCATTCTACCTTCCCTCTCCATCCCTCCCCCTATTCCTCTCTCTCTCCTTCCTCATCTCTTACCCCCTCTCACCCCACCATCCCTCCTTCTCGCCACTCCTAATCCCTCTTACTTCCCCCTTTTCCCTTTCACTCTCCTCCACCTCCTCTTCCTCTTACCTCTCTTCTGTTACCCTCTCATCACTTTTCCATCCTCCCATCTGTCCACCCCCTTTCCTCTCATCTCTTCCCTACCACCATCTTCTCTCGCTTCCCTCTACCCATCCCCCATCCCTCTCCCCTACCACCCACCCCTTCTTTCCCTCTCCCTCACCCCTCCCTCTCACCTCTCCCATATCCTTTTAACGTTTCTTCTTTACCCCTATTCCCCTTCACCCTTCCTCTTTCCCTGCCCTCCCCACTACCCTCTCTCCCCATATCTCCTCTACCCTCCCCCTTCCTGCCTCACCTCTTTGTTTACCTCCTCTCTCCCCTACCCCCACTCCCTGCCCCCTCTCTCCCACTCCTGCCCCCCGCCGTCTCAGTCTGAC
>NW_024747682.1:150000-165000 GCF_018991925.1 Homarus americanus | reverse complement strand
ATCCTCACTATCCACACACACTCTACAAACATCTTCACTATCCACACCTACCAACATCCTCAATATCCACACACACCTACCAACATCCTCACTATCCACACCACATCTCACTATCCACACCTCAACATCTTCAATATCCACACACTTCAACTCATCCACACACACTACAAACATCTTCACTATCCACACACTCTACCAACATCTTACTATCCACACCTCTCCAACACCTCAACACCACCACCCCAACATCTTCATATCCACACCTACACACTACATCACACACTCTACCAACATCTTCACTATCCACACATCTACCAACATCTTCACTATCCACACACTCTACCAAATCTTCTCCACATTCTCACAACATCTCACTATCCACACTAACATTTCACACACTTTACCAACATCTTACTATCCACACTCACACATACACACCTTACCAACATCTTCACTATCCACACACTCACCACAATTATCTACTTATCACACACTCCAAATTTCATACACACACACACACATACACACACACACACACACATACACCAGCATCTTACTATCACACACACACACATCACACACTTTTTCATTTACCACACAAACTATATATTCACTATCCAACAAGTTTTTCACACACATTACCACAACATTATATTATTTTCTCTTATACAACTTTAGTATTTCATATCTCATACACACACACAAACACAAAAACTACAATCTTACTTCATTAACATACAAAAACATACCACAATCCACATCACACAACACATACAGATTTTTATTACAAACAAAAACAACTGTTCTTCACTATCCAAAAAAATCTACCAGCATCTTCATCATCCACACACACACACACACACACACACACACACACACACACACACACTACCAGCATCTACACAACCCACACACCCACACAACTACCTACATCTTCACTCACTACACTAGCAGCATCTACACCACCCTCACTCACCATACTATAAGCATCGTCTTTCACACCTTTTTGGTTTTACTCCCCGAATTTTAACTTGATGCCCTCGAGAGCGAAAAACTGGTACAGACAATTTATTCAAAATGACCCTGTCAGATGTGCTAGCATTCAAGAACTGCTACAAGGGGAAGGACTCCTTCCTCTCTTATGCCCAGACGGAAGTTCGTTTTACCGAAAATCCTGATCATATGGTATACCGAGATGATGTGTTTGAGTCTTACAAAAAATTCTGTGAAGGGAAGGGCTTGGTCAAGGCGGTATCAATGTGTATTGCACAGCACCTTCGGGGGTCAGGACTAAATGTTCGACGGAGAGGACCAAATACCTGCCAACGATTCTGCTACATCGGCATGGAGTGGCCTGAGGGCAGTGCCTACAGCACTGCTCACCCAGGTAAGGTTGGTCGCAAAAGGAAAATTCTGAGCCCAGAACAGGACCGAAAACGCAGTGTAAAGTTGCTGAAAAAGTCGAAAAATCAAATCAACGTTAACCAGCCTTTCACCATCCAGTGGAACTGGGGTGACAACGCTTTGCAGTATGCAGAGGTGGCCAAGGAAGTCGAGAGCCAGAATGAAACTTCGTTTGATTCGGAAGAAGAACAGGAAACTAGCGAGGAGTCAACAGGAGTGGTTGGGGCAGTAGAGAGCCTGGAAGAAGCTTCGTTTGGTTCAGTAGAGGAACGGGAAACCAGCGAGGAGTCAACAGGAGTGGTTGAGGCAGTAAAGAGCCTGGAAGAAGCTTGGTTTGGTTCAGTAGAGGAACAGGAAACCAGCGAGGAGTCAACAGGAGTGGTTGAGGCAGTCGAGACCCAGAAAGTTTTGTTTGCTTCCGTATCTGGACAAGAAACCAAGGAAACGTCTTCATGTTTCAAGATCCAGGAAGACTTTTCATGGTTCACGAACCAGGAAGAATCTTCAGGGTTCGAGACCCAGGAAGACAGCGATCTGCTTGAGTTTATGGAGGGATTTGTGTGAGTAAACAATGGACTGAAAAATAAGACAACAAAAAATTCTCTAAGCGTCCTCAAAATATAACAACATGTTTTATACAACATTTATATTACAATCAATATAGTATATCCTTCAGTGAATGTGCAAAAAAAAAAAAAAAAAAAATGTATATTATGCAAATGTATCACATTGAAAATATGTTGTCTTTTTATCCTTTGTTTTATAAAGCAAATACATTGCAAAGAAGCAATTACATTACAATACATATCTTTTATCCTTGAGGGGGAGGGGAAGGAAGGATGAGGGAGGGTTAGGCAAGACAAGGGAAGGGTGAACAAGATTGAGGGAGTGCAAGGAAGGGTAAAGGAGAGTGGCGTGAGGGAGGGAGGAAGGGTAGGGAGGTAGGGTGAGGGGTAAGGAAGAATGAGGGAGGGTATTGGAAGACAAGGGAATGGCGAGGAAGATTGAGGGGGACTAAGGAAGAATGAGGAAGGTTAGAAGAGACAAGGGAGAGTCAGGGAGGGCGAGGGAGAGTAGAGAAAACAAGGGCGAGGGAGGGAGGGTGAGGAAAGCCAGAAGGCCCCACAGAATGTCTCAAGGGACTTGGGGGACCAAGGAGGGGGGTGAGGAGTACCACTGAATGTATCAACAAGACCTACACGAGAGAGAGAGAGAGAGAGAGAGAGAGAGAGAGAGGATGGGATAATATAACACGATAATATAACAGTAATTAAAAACAACTCCGTCTATCTATCTATATATCCTTCTATTATCTATCAGTCTGCCTATATATCTATCTATTAAGCTATTTATCTATCTGTCTGTCTGTCTGTCTGTCTGTATCTCTGTCATCCACTTTCCAGCAGTAGCCTATCGAAGAGGTGGTAGCTAGGTGTTGTTAATAGATAGATAGATAGAAGGGATAGATAGATAGAAGGGATAGATAGATAGATAGATAGATAGATAAAACGTGATGTAAAAAGTTAATTATCTCACACACACACACACACACACGCTCTCTCTCTCTCTCTCTCTCTCTCTCTCTCTCTCTCTCTCTCTCTCTCTCTCTCTCTTTCTCTCTCTCTCTCGTTCTCTCCTGATTTAAATTAACACGTCCCCAAAAAAGGAACATTTCTCCCGGTCCACGAATCTTCATCACCAGTTAACGATCGTTAGTGTAGAGGCCAGACTTAACGAGGCTGTTAGATCAGGCGTAACTACTCTTCAGGGGGGGGCGTAACCCCACACTTAGGGGGCCCCCAACCGTTCTCTCTCTCTCTCTCTCTCTCTCTCTCTCTCTCTCTCTCTCTCTCTCTCTCTCTCTCTATCCATCTGTCTGTCTGTCTGTCTATGTTAGTCTGTATTTCTATGGGTGTGTTTGTTTCTGTCTATCCAACCATCGTTTTGTTTACCTGTCTGTTTCTCACTCTGCCTCTCCTCTTGTTTGTCTGTCTGCTTCATTCTCTCATTTTCTGTCTGTGTCTGTCTGTCAGTTTAGCCTCTCTGTTTTTCTGTCTCACTCTCAGTCTGTTCTGTCTCACTCTCAGTTTTAGCCTCTGTTTATCTGTCTGTCTCAGTCTTAATATCTGTGTCTGTCTCTCTTTCTCAGTCTCAATCTCTCTCTCTCTCTGTCTGGTTTTGTCTGTCTGTCTCTGTCTGTATGTTTAGTCTCAACCTCTCTCTCTCTGTCTGGCTTTGTCTGTCTGTGTCTGTCTGTCTGTTTGTCTGTCACGAGGCTGTATACAGAACAAGACCTTTACTCTCTAGTCCACCATCTCAGAGGTCCTGATGCCTCTTGTGTACAGCAGCAGCTTGACAGTTACCTTCTAATTATGTCATTAATATTTGTCGGTTTTATTCATCTTGTAAATAAAATATCGAAGTGAAGGAGAAGAAAATAATGATAGTGTGTTGTTATTCTTCGTCTTGGTTCATCTTGTTGAAAAAATAAATGAATAAATGCATAATAATCACGGCCCACACGCATACAGTATGTCCTGTGTTCAATGTAGGAATAATACCACGGACGCCAGCTGAAACGTTTATTTATTTATGTTTTTTTTTAATAGACAATAAGAATTTAATGTAATCTAACCTAATGTAGAAATTTAACGATCCTGGTGGTGTCTGGTTAGGTTAGATTTACGTGGGTTAGTTCGTGTCGCTTGAAATATGTAAGTTTAATTTCGGTGTTTTGTTCGTGGTAGTTGTTAACATTGACCGTCTTGTGTCGTTTGGTGGTGGGTTGAGGCGACCACCATGAGCGTCGGGCCCACCCTGGTAACCGGGGAAAAAATATCCTTCCACCGTCTCTCATCGCGGGCCAGCTGGGACTATCCTACCCGGGTCAGTGAGCTTGTTATGTGTTCATTATCCCACGGTGGAGGGTAATTTCTCTTTGGTGAGCCGAGCCGAATAGCCATTTGTAGTAATTTCGGCAATCGCGACATGCAGGTGGAGGAGTCCCGGGTTTGGGTGGGGTACGAGGCGCGCATGCTGATTGGCTCATCTCCGCGGAAAGCATGTTCACCAATTAAGTGTTAGAATATTAATGTAGTTTTTAAATGCTTTTACTTAATATATGTAATAGTAATAATAATACTAAACCTTGATACAAATATTATTCCACAGCGTCTCTCGAGAAGTAAAGTTACTCAATTAAATTAGTCATAACGTCAGAATACTTTAGATAACGTGTTTACAGACAAGAATGTAAACAAATGAAACACGGATTATAAAGTTACAAGACTCTCATAATAATAACACTTAGTACCGTTATTATAAAACCGCGTATCGCCGTCCATTATAAACGGCAGTAGCATCTCTCTCTCTCTCTCTCTCTCTCTCTCTCTCTCTTCATATTCTTCTTTACGTGTTGATGTTGACTTTTTTTTATATTCTTGTACACTTCACCCCCTACTCTTCCCTCTCCTCCGTTACAGGTGCAGCGCGTGAGTAGTGCATAATGGTTGTGTAGGTAATGTGTGCGTGTGTGTGTGCGTGTGTGTGTGTGTTGGCTTGCCCGGTAGTTATCTCAGGTACTTTTTGAGATAGGAAGCTGGAATTCAGACATGATGAGACCAAGTGGCATAGCCACCTATTGTTTTTTTTTGTATTTATTTATGTGTGTTGCACTATTTTTTTCGATTCATTTATACAACTTTTGTTTATGAAGAAGTAGCATGGGGCAGTGGGGGTGGGGGCGGTGGGGGTGGGGGCTGGTGGGGGTGGGGGCGGTGGGGTGGGGCGGTGGGGGTGCAATTGGGGGCGGGTGGGGTGGGGTGGGGTGGGGTATATTTTGGGTGATTTTTAATTTGTTTTCTTCTTCTGTTTCTTAATTAATATCCATCTTATTTTTTTTTTCATTTTAATTCTACTATATTTTTCTTTAATGTCTTCTTCGTCTTCACATTAATTTTATTTACCCACTTTTTATTTATTATGATTTTTGTTAACACACACACATACACACGCACACACACACACACACACACACGCACGCACATACACACACACACACACACACATACACACACACACATACCAAGGAATAACAGAACAGTCATACAATCATGGTATACACACATAAACAGCGCGGCGACCACCCAACACTCACAGCGAGAAACGACGTAATCGGCACACACACACTAAACACAGTAATTAAGAGAAACAAGGTAAAAATAGAACAGGTGATTTAAATGGAAGAGAAGGAATGAGCAATGAGGAGAAGAATAACTAGTACATGAAAAGTGGGTGGTTAAAGAAAATGGAGAGTGGGTAGACATAGAAAATTGGGGTTAGTAAGTGCAGAGAAATAGGCAGGAAATGTGCAAAGAACATGGGGGAAGGGATTGTAAAGAAGATGGAGATATTATCGAGATGAAAGAAAATAACAATATGGAGTAAGGAGTGAGGTAAAGTATGCAGACAGACAGACACAGACAGACAGACAGACACAGACAGACTGACACAAACAGACAGACAGACACAGACAGACACAAACAGACAGACAGATACAGACAGATACAGACACACGGGATATTGACACAGCGAGACAAAAGACATTGACAGATAGCCACATGCATTACACATTAGTACACACACGCACATACTAGTACACACACACATAAACACACTAGTACATACATACACACTTGCACACACTTACACATTAAGTACACACATACACACACAGACTTACGCATGAGTGCACACATACATGCTTACACAGTACACACACACTAATATACACATACACACTTGCACACAGTGTGCACACTTACACATTACTGTAGTACACACACACACTAATGCAAAAGTAAAAACATACACACACACATCATTGACCACCGAAGGGTCAAGACGTACCTGGCGCTCCTCTCGGAGCAGCCAGGTCAACTGTTAAGTTGGCCCTTACCAACTCCCTCCCCTGAACCCTCCTCCCCACCGGAATATCAACAAGTTCACGCCAGAAGTTACTATTTCATTTAGGAAAGGAATGGAACCAGTGTTAAACAGAGGTGAACAGTGGTGAACAGTGCTTAAGTCAGTGAGAACAACTCAACAGTAACAGTGGTACCCAAGTTGACCTTTCACACAGTGAGGTCCCAGGTACCCAGTGATAACGGCCCATGAGACCCAACTACCAGCGATGTGTTAATCCGTCTACGATAGGAAGGCCTGGAACCACACCTCACTCATATAACACCATCTGTGAGGGAACTACTACACCACGTGAGGCCCCTCATAACACCATATGTGAAGGAGTTACTACACCACGTGAGGCCCCTCATAACACCATCTGTGAGGGAATTACTACACCACGTGAGGCCGCTCATAACACCATCTGTGAGGGAATTACTACACCACGTGAGACCCCTCATAACACCATCTGTGAGGGAATTACTACACCACGTGAGGCCCCTCATAACACCATCTGTGAGGGAATTACTACACCACGTGAGGCCCCTCATAACACCATCTGTGAGGGAATTACTACACCACGTGAGGCCCCTCATAACACCATCTGTGAGGGAACTACTACACCACGTGAGGTCCCTCCTAACACCATCTGGGAGGAACCACACCACGTGAGGTCCTCCTAACACCATCTGGGAGGGAGTTACTACACTACGTTTTGCTGTTCACCCTACAATATATATGTTCACTGTATGTTCCTTTACCTTTCTAATGAAGGCTTTTGTTAAACCACCAATGTATGTAATAAGCTTATGTCCAATATATTTTCAGCCTTCGGGCTGCAGAACTTTCAATAAACCGTCAATTATTATTATTATTACACCTTAGTACACACACAGTAGTGCACACAGACATATACTCACTAGTGCACACAGATACATACGCACTAGTACACATACATACATACATACATACATACACACTCTTGCACCTTACTACACACACACACACACAGGAAACACTCCCCATACCTCAGTGGACCGCCATAGTGGACGGCAGGCGAGCTGGACCACGCATAGTAATGACCGCCTTTACTGCACCTCCTGCCGACTGTTTAGCCGTCTCCTGCCGACTGTTTAACCGTCTTCTGCCGACTGTTTAACCGTCTCCGCCGACTGCTTAACCGTCTCGCCGACTGTTTAACCGTCTTCTGCCGACTGTTTAACCGTCTGCCGACTGTTTAACCGTCTTCTGCCGACTGTTTAACCGTCATCTGCCGACTGTTTAACCGTCTCCTGCCGACTGTTTAACCGTCTCTGCCGACTGTTTAACGTCTCCTGCCGACTGTTTAACCGTCTCCTGCCGACTGTTTAACCGTCTTCTGCCGACTGTTTAACCGTCTTCTGCCGACTGTTTAACCTTCTCCTGCCGACTGTTTACCGTCTTCTGCCGACTGTTTAACCGTCTCTGCCGACTGTTTAACCGTCTGCCGACTGTTTAACCGTCTCCTGCCGACTGTTTAACTGTCTCTGCCGACTGTTTAACCGTCTTCGCCGACTGTTTAACCGTCTCCTGCCTCGTTTAACCGTCATCTGCCGACTGTTTAACCGTCATCTGCCGACTGTTGAACCGTCTCCTGCCGACTGTTTAACCGTCATCTGCCGACTGTTTAACCGTCATCTGCCGACTGTTTAACCGTCTCCTGCCAACTATTAACCGTCTCTTGCCAGCTGTTTAACCGTCTCCTGCCGCCTGTTTACTCGTCTCTGTTGACTATTAACCGTCTTCTGCCGACTGTTTAACCGTCATCTGCCGCCTGTTTAACCGTCATCCGCCGACTGTTTAACCGTCTCCTGCCGACTGTTTAACCGTCTTCTGCCGACTGTTTAACCGTCTCCTGTAGCCTGTTTAACCGTCTTCTGCCGATTGTTTAACCGTCTCCTGCCGACTGTTTAACCGTCTTCTGCCGACTGTTTAACCGTCTCCTGCCGACTGTTTAACCGTCTCCTGCCGACTGTTTAACCGTCTTCTGCCGACTGTTTAACCGTCTCCTGCCGCCTGTTTAACCGTCTCCTGCCGACTGTTTAACCGTCTTCTGCCGACTGTTTAACCGTCTTCTGCCGATTGTTTAACCGTCTCCTGCTGACTGTTTAACCGTCTTCTGCCGACTGTTTAACCGTCTCCTGTTGACTATTAAATCCGCCTCTTGCCGCCCGTTTAACCGTCTTCGCTGCTCTGTTTAACCGTCTCCTGTCGACTGTTTAACTGTCTTCTGGCCGACTGTTTAACCGTCTTCTGCCGACTGTTTAACCGTCTTCTGCCGCCTGTTTAACCGTCTTCTGCCGCCTGTTTAACCGTCTTTTGCCGACTGCTTAACCGTCTCCTGTCGACTGTTTAACCGTCTTCTGCCGACTGTTTAACCGTCTCCTGCCGACTATTAACCGTCTTCTGCCGACTGTTTAACCGTCTCCTGCCGCCTGTTTAACCGTCTCCTGCCGACTGTTTAACCGTCTCTTGTCGACTGTTTAACCGTCTCCTGTCGACTGTTTACCCGTCTCCTGCCGACTATTAACCGTCTCTTGCCAGCTGTTTAACCGTTTTTGTCGGTCTTTGAGTGGTTCTTTAAGTCCTCGTGCGGGTACTGCCAGGTCGACCAATCTCGCGCCTGGATCTCCCACGTAAATATATTAGCTCAACCAATCGGGAGCCATATTTTCGTGACCAGTCGTTGTGAACCAATCACGAACGAAAGCCTTCACGAGACCAATCCCTGCCAGCCAATCAAGAACCAGGAACTTTTTCGTGCCTAATGCTATAGCCAACCAATCACAAGCCATCACCCTCTTGTTGCAGCCTCACGCCCACCAATCACAAGTCATAACACCATTGATGGAAGCTCCCGTCTACCAATCACAAGCCAAGACTCTCTTATTTAAAACTTCCATTCACCAACCCTAAATCAGGAGTCTTTTGTTGCAACCACTCACAAGCCACGATTCCCTTGTTGCAGTCTGAAACTCACCAATCACGTGCCAGGTTCCGTCGTGAGTCAGATGACGTAAAAACGTAAACATTCCAGGATTTCCTGTCAGTATCTCAGCTGGCTGGTGCACCCCTGCTATACGGCCACCTCTATCTATCTATCTATCTATCTATCTATCTATCTATCTATCTATCAAATAAGGTCAACATAAGAGGAATACACAGCTGGTAATATAAGTATATCAATCAGGCAAATCTATCTTAAATTCACGTCGAATTTCCGCCTATCAGTGTTGGATCTGTGTGTGTGTGTGTGTGTGTGTGTGTGTGTGTGAGTGTGTGTGTGTGAGATATTAACGTTGTTTAAGTGAGGCACTTAGAAACTACCTATTGATCCTGTGTTAACATCGAGCCAGTGTTCCAAACATCTCCAGTTAGAGGGGAAAACATAATATATCGTAGAACTTTATGAGGGGATTGATTTATTTTTGATCGTACTTATGAACTGCTTCAGGACTGTACACTTGCAGTCTTAGGGGAGGGAAGGGGGGGTGTAAGGGGGAAGAGGGAAGGGGTGTATAGGAAGAAAATGGGGTGGAGGGGAAGGGGGGTATAGGTAGGGGTAGGGGGAAATGGGGGTGCAGTGGGAGGAGTGAAGGGCAGGAAGAAAAATGGGGTGGAGGGGAAGGGGTATACTGTAGGTGTAGGGGAAGGGGTTGTATGGGGGAGGAAAGGGTTGTATGGAGGGGTAGGGGGAGAGGAAAAGGTTGTAGAGGGATAGGAAGGGCGGTGTAGGGGTAGAGGGAGGGGTTATATGGGGGGGAGGAAGGATTTGTATGGGGGGGAGGATTGGGACTTTAAATATAAGAACCTCTGAGGCAGCTCCCGACCTCTCTGATCTATGGCAGCCGTCGGTGTTGGGCGTTTGAAATACAGAGTGGTAGAGCGTTATGGCGCTAAACATGGCGATGCTGGCGCTGTACGGCTAATAAGCAAAGGAAGGCTGTTGAAGGGCTGCTGAATATTTGATGCAACAACTACAATAGATTGCGCGCGAACACGAACCCGCGGGAGTGATGCTGTCTTAAAAAAATCTTTTCTTTATTAACTTTTAACGTATTTTCGACCATTTCCAGAGGTTATTTCGACAAAGGACATAACTGTTACTGTACTTAAATGCATAAACGTCATTTTTTTTTAATCTTTGATGGATGGAATATCATTTTTAATGCGTTTATCACATTGTTGACATGAAGGTATTGTGTGAGCTACGTCTGGCAACACCGACCCCACCAATGGCGCCATTTGGACTATGAAAAGTCACCTCTAGAATATTATTATTTTTTCTTCATTTTTATATCTTTTATTATCATTCCCGTGGACTCAGGTCTATTATTCGTGATGGAACGAGAATTTGACTCAATCTTGTACTTGAGTGATGGGGGATAAGGAAGTTTTTAACGCTTTAATATATAAAGTTACGGCGATCTACGAGTTGTGCCGGGAAAGTAAGACAAACAGTGCTAGATCTGCAGGATGTTGGTGACGAGAGAGAGAGAGAGAGAGAGAGAGAGAGAGAGAGAGAGAGAAAATAAACCGTAATTAAAAATGATGAATTTATATACACAACATTTTACCACATCATTAGTCCTAAAGATACACAGGTGATCACTTGTACCTGAACACGTCATCACCTCACACCTGTCTAATGGTCCACTCTTACCTAATAATGTTTCTTTTAATAGTTTGAGAATCACCTGAAGATTAGATACACCAGCTTATTTCACCTGAAGCTTAGACACCCCAGCTTATTTCACCTGAAGCTTAGACACCCCAGCTTATTTCACCTGAAGCTTAGACACCCCAGCTTATTTCACCTGAAGCTTAGACACCCCAGCTTATTTCACTTTCAAGGCTTAGACACCCCAAAAAAGCTTATTTCCTGAAATAGACACCCCAACTTATTTCACCTAGGAAGCTTAGACACCCCAGCTTATTTCACCCTGAAGCTTAGACACCCCAGCTTATTTCACCTGGAAGCTTAGACACTGACTTATTTCACCTGGAAGCTTAGACACCCCAGCTTATTTCTGCCTGGAAGCTTAGACACCCCAGCTTATTTCACCTGAAGCAGACACCCCAACTATTTCACCTGAAGCTTAGACACTAAAAACTATTTCACCTGAAACTTAGACACTAGCTTATTTCACCTGAAGCTTAGACACCCCAGCTTATTTCACCTGAAGCTTAGACACCCCAGCTTATTTCACCTGAAGCTTAGACACCCCAGCTTATTTCACCTGAAACTTAGACACACCTAACTTTACCTGGAGAGGGACAAGATTAGGTTGGGTTAGGTTAGGTTAGAATTAGGTTAGTTTAGTTTACGTTACTTTAGTTTAGGTTACGGTAGGTTAGGTTAGGTTAGGTTAGGTTACGGTAGGTTAGGTTAGGTTAGGTTAGAACCTGTATTTAGGCCCCCAAATAGGCCTATGTGACCCCGGCAGCCAGAGCAGATCAGATCCTGTATAGTAAAGACCACTCCATTGTTGAGGGGGCGTGTCATTAGTCTGTAAGATCTTGCTGGCTTCCTGACGTCACCAATTTGGGGTGAGAAAAATGAAGGGAGACGTAGAGAGAGGAAGGAGTAGGGGGGGAGGAGAAAGGTGACAGGGGAAAGTAGAGAGGAAGGAGGAGGAGAGGGTGGAGGAGAGGAAGGAAGGGGAGAGGGGTGATGGGTAGAGAAGGGTGTCAGATGGAAGGAGAGAGGGGGTGGAGAATTGGTAGAGGGATGGAGAGGAGTAGTGGAGGGAAGAGGTGGTGGAGGTGGAGAAGAGTGTTGGAGGAGGTGGAGAGAGGGAGGAAGGATTGTAATATCTCCGGGGTGTACCAAGATGGCGATATTTTCTTTGTGTACTAATATGGCGGTGTTGTTGTTGACATGGAGGAGGAGGAGACATACGGAGAGGGGGTAATAGGGAAGGAAGGGAGGGAGGGAGGGTAATTAAAGGGGAACACGGGAGGGAGAATAGTTAGGTGGGAGGGAGGGTAGGAAGGAGAGAGGAAGGAGGGAGGGAGTGAGGGCAGCTAGGAAGGAGGGTAGGTAGGGAGGAGGGAAGGTAGTTAGGAGGGAGAGGGAGGGAGGAAGGGAGGGAGAGTACTAAGGAAGGAGGGAGGGAGAGTACTAAGGAGGTAGGGGGGTAGGAAGGAGGAAGATAAGGAGTGAGGGAGGGAGGGAAGCGACCTTTAACTCCCACCCTCCACAAGATCAACACGGAAATTACCACCTCGCGTCTGGTCTTCCCGATTCTCTCCTGATTCTACACTGACTGAGCTGACGCTACGCTGACTATGCTGATTCTACTATGATTCTGTTGACTCTTTATTCTACACTGATTTTTTACTGTGATTTTGTGGTGGTTTTAATATGATTCTTAGCTGATTCTAATTCTCTTGTGATTCATTGCTGAGTTTGTGTTGATTCTTCACTGATTCTAACCATAATTCATTGGTGATTCTTTCTTGACTCTACGATAAACTTCAACTCGGATTCCTAACTAAATTTCCAGTAATAAAAAAATCGTACGAATAATATATCATGTTTTTCTCTCTTCCTTAAAATCATCAGGTTCAACTATTCTCTTATTTAGTCTGCATTTCCTCTTCCTGTGATTCGTGTGTGTGTGTGTGTGTGTGTGTGTGTGTGTGTGTGTGTGTGTGTGCTCCACCTGTTAGTCACCTTTCCTTTAACCTACGTTTATCAATTATTCTCTCTCTTATTCGTACTCCTCCGCCTGTTCTTGAATTTTGTTGTTGTTGTTTTTGTCTCCGTTCGTGTCCACTTTATCGCCCCATCTTCCTTACTACCTTTCTGAGTCTCTCCCTATTCCCTCCTTCTTCTTTCCTTTCTTTTTCTTTCTTCTATTTCCTCCCCACGTATCCAACTTCCCTCTTTCTATCCATCTGTTTCCCCTCTCTTCTTCTTTCTCTCTTCCCCCTTTATGTCATTTCCATTTCTCTTATTATCCCTTCTTCCCCCTCTTCCTTTCTCCTTTTGCCCTCATTTCATCTCCATCTCTCCCCTTCCATCCATTCTTCACTCATCATCTCTCCTTCTCCCCTTCCTACCTGATCTCCCCAGCTAGCACCATTCTCCCCACCTCCCCTCCCCTTTCCCCTCGCTCATCTCCTTTACTTATCCATTCCTCACTCCCCATCCCATCCCTACCCTACCCACCTCTTCCCTCCCACCCTAGCCATTTTCCCTCTCACTTCCCCTCCATCTGTCACCCCTCACTTCCTTTCCTCTCTTCAATTTCCCCTCACCCATTACTTCTATCTCACCCTTACCCCTCCTCCTCCTTTACCTTTCCCCTACCCTCCCACCTCAATTCCCTTCTTTCTTACCAGTTTCCGTCTCTCCCCTTCCCTCGCATTTCCCCTCACATTCCTCTTCATCTTCCCTCCCACCCCACCTTTAATTCCCCCCAACTCATCCATCCATTTCTCCTCCCCTCCCATCCCTCCTACTCCCCTCTCCATCCGCCTTTCCTTCCCTACCACCCCTCCTCCCTCCTTCCTCTCCACCTTGCAGTCTTGCAGTGTGGCCAGAAACATAAGACTGCCTTCAAGCTCTTCATTGATCCGCCAAGGTCCTGACGCCCAAGTTGGCAACACTGACCCAACACCAGAGATTCGACCCTGGGAGCTGGGAGGTGAGGTGAGTGACCTGTCCCTCTCCACGCTCTCCCAGGCTGACATACATATTAGATTCGATCCAAATTTAACCTAACCTACTTAACCCTAACCCTAACGTAACCAAATTAAATTTAACCTAAGTTACCCCAATCCAACAACCTACCCCTACCCTCCTCCCCCTACCTCCCTCCCTACCCTCCCCTCCCCCCCCTTCGCCCCATCCGATTATGGGCGTGGGAAGTGAGGAGTTAAATATGCTCTCCTCCACACACACACACACACACACACACACACACACACACACACACACACACACACACACACACACACACTGCCAGGGACATGGGAGAGTTAGGGTGTCACATAAAGTCTCTGATGTACTGTTCCTAAACTGACGCGCGGATAAGGCGAAATGGTGGTCGATTGGTGAAAGGGTTAAGAAGGGGTGTGGGGAGGGTGTAGGTGGAAGGAAGGGGGTGTGGAGTGGAAGGAAGGGGTGTGAGGGGGAAGGGGAGGGTGTGGAGTGGAGGGGGAAGGGGTGTGGGTGGAGGGAGGTGGGGAGGGGTGTGAGAGAGTGTGGGGAAGGGGAAGGGGTGTGGGGAAGGGGGTGTGGAAGTGTGGAGGGAAGCGGTGGAGGGAGTGTGAGGGTTAAGGAGGGTGGAAGGGTGGAGGTGAGATGGGATAAGGGGAGGGTTAAGTGAAAGCTAAGGTGTTGAGGCGGGTGTAAAGGGGTAGAGTGGAGTGTGGGGGTTGGGGTAGGGTGTGGGGTCTAAGGGGGAAGGGGCAGGGTGAAGGGTAGTGTAAGGGAAGGGATGGGGCTGAGGGGATGGGGAAGGGTAGAGAGAGAGTTGGCTGGCTGGGGCTGGGGTTTGGTGGTGGTGGGACAGAAAGTAATGATGTTTGTGATTTAAATTATAGATAATTATAGGAGCTTCCGAAAAATACACATTATATTAT
>NW_024747682.1:107500-145000 GCF_018991925.1 Homarus americanus | reverse complement strand
TTCTCCATCAAAACCCTACAAATCGCCCTCAAAAACAAGGCATGGTTTCCGCCCTCCCTCCTCCCTCCCTCTTCTCTCTCTCTCCCCCTCTCCTCCCCTATCCATCCTCACCCCTAGGACGCGCACAGTCTTAACAAGGGCTAGTTTCACCACCTGGTTTGTCTCTTTTTGTCCGCTGGTTCAAAGGCCACACACACAGCCTCAGAGGGACGTTGTGGGGCGCTCCTCGACCTTCTGTCCTCCTGTGTTAAGGCTTACTGTACCGTGCCAGATGACCAGATTTCTGAGGCCGAGTGGGGGGAAGGGAGGAGGGGGGACAGTGGTGGGGACGGGCAGGGGTGGGAGGGATGGGGTGGGTTATGGGTGGTATTTTTCGATGTTTCTTCTTCTTCTTCTTCTTATTCTTGTTCCTGTTCTTCTTCTTCTTCTTTTATGGCCCTTTTGTATTGTTATTATCATTATTATCCTTTCAACGACTCTTCAAAAAATGGTTTATATTTTACGTGTGTGTGTGTGTGTGTGTGTGTGTGTGTGTGTGTGTGTGTGTGTGTGTGTGTGTGTGTGTGTGTGTGTGTGTGTGTGTGTGTGTGTGATTACTGACTTAATAGCGGTAAGGAAGGTTCACACGTCAGAAAATAATGAAAGGTTGATATAATTATTTATCTCACGTTTACTATGACCTTAACATTATTAACGCTGGTAGATAATAATTAGTCGTAACTGCGTCTGATTATTGAATTATCACTTCGCTGGCATAGTAAGGAGAGCGAAAGAGGAATTGTGAATAATCAATTTTAAGGCGTAAATTATAATTATTTTCATCTACTCGATTATTCTTACCAGCGTGTGATGCTTTAATAATTATCACGTTGGGTAATTAACGGGAGGGAGGTTATTAATTATTTTCACTTGTTCTAAGGGAGGGATTATTATTGTCTTTTACATTTAATTAACTTGTATAGATGTGATGATTCGGGTCTGTGTTAATAGATTTGATTCTGCCTTGGTCACTGACACCTCTCTCTCTCTCTCTCTCTCTCTCTCTCTCTCTCTCTCTCTCTCTCTCTCTCTCTCTCTCTCTCTCTCTTCTCTCTCTCTCTCTCTCTCTTTCTCTCTCTCTCTCTCTCTCTTTCTCTCTCTCTCTCTCTCTCTCTCTCTCTCTCTTCTTCTTTTATTCACCTTCCTATTCCTTCCCTTTCTCTATTTCCTCCGTTCTCTCCTCCCTCTCTATTTCCAACCTCTCTCTCTCTCTCTCCCGTCCATCTGTCCCTCTTCCCTCTCCTTCTGTCCTTCCCTCCCACTTCCCTCTCTCCTCCCTCCCTCTCCCTCCAGTCAGTGGACAGTAGATCAAAATTAACCACCAGTCTTCCCCTCCTTTATCCACCCCCTCTCTCTCTCTCTCTCTCTCTCTCTCTCTCTCTCTCTCTCTCTCTCTCCTCTCCTCTCTCTATCTCTCTCTCTCTCTCTCTCTCTCTCTCTCTCTCTCTCTCTCTCTCTCTCTCTCTCTCTCTCTCTCTCTCTCTCTCTCTCCTTTTATCCTTCCGCCCTTTTCTCCTCTCCTAATATTCCTCCTTTTCCTTTCCTTTCCTGCATTTCCTCCATCCCTCCCTGTTATTGCCCTCCTCTCCTTTCCTCCATCTTCTTTCTTTTCTTCCTTTTTTCCTTCCTTCGTATTCCTCCTTACTGTCTTCCCCTCCTCTCTCTTCCTCTTCTTCTCCTCTCTCCCTTCCTCCCCTTTCCCTCTTTCCCTTCCTCTTCTATAACTCCCACCCTTCTTCCTCTTCCTTCCCTCTCCTTCCTTTCCTCCACTTCCCCATTCACCTCCTTCCTTCCTCCTATTTCCCTTTTCCCTTCCCGTCGTTAACTCCTTCTCTCCTTCCCTCCTTTTGTCTCCCTCCTCCTTTTGTCTCCCTCCCTCCCTTTTGTCTCCTTCCTCTTTTCTCTCTGTTCCTTCCTTCCTTCCGTCCATCTCTCATCCTCTCCTTCCTTCACTCCTTTTGTCTCCTTTCCTCCACCTTCTCTCCTATTCTCTCTCATTCCCTTCCTTCCCTCCTCTTCTCCCATCCTCTCCCCTCCCCCTCTCTCCTCCTCTCCTTTTGTCGCCTTTCCTTCCCTCTTCTCCCTCTCTCTCCTTCTTTTGTCTCATTTCCTTCCCTTCCTTTCCTCTTTTTGTTTCCTTTCCTTCCCCCTCTCTTCCCTATTCTCTCTCTTCCTTTCTCCTCTCTCCTCCATCCCCTCTCCTTCCTCTCTCTCTCCCTCATCCTCTATCCTTCCCATCCTTCCTTCCTTTCCTTCTCTCCCTCCCTACATTTAAACGGTAAAATGCCAATAGGTTAAATCGGTCAAATATCATCTAGTTGGTGTCGTGGGTGTGGGTGGTGGGTTGCCTAACTGGGGGTTGCCGTGGGTGAGGGTGGTGGGTGCCAGCTGGGGGTGGGGGGTTGCCGTGGTGAAGGTGGTGGATTGCCAGCTCGGGGGGTGGGGGGTTGCTGTGGGTGAGGTGGTGGGTTGCCAGCTGGGGGTGGGGGGTTGCCGTGGTGAAGGTGGTGGGTTCCAGCTCGGGGGGTGGGGGTTGCTGTGGTGAGGGTGGTGGGGCCAGCTGGGGTGGGGGGGGGTTGCCAGCTCAGGGGGTGGGGGAGAGGTTTCAATATCCTTTAACCCGTTGTTATATTGACTCGATCCTCTCACTGTGGGAGAGTGAGGAGAGAGTGCCGAGGGAGGAGAGGGAGAAGGGAGAAGGAGAGGAAAATGAAGGAATGGGCGGGGTTGGAAAGAGGAGAAAGAGAGGAGAGGAAAGGAGGGGAGGAAGGGAAGGAAGGAAGGGGGGTAAGGAATGGAGAGGGAAAGGGGAGGAAGGAAGAGACTGGAAAGTGGAGGAAGAGAGAATAGGGGAGAAGAAGAGGGAAGGGAAGGAAGGAAGAAAGGAAAAGAAGTAGGAAGGAAGGCAGAGGGGAAAGGGAAGGAAGAAATGAAGGAGAGGGAGGAAAGGTAGACGAAGGGAGGGAGAGTAGAAAGGGGGGGAGCAAGGAAGAAGGGGGGAAGAGGAGAGAGAAATGAAGGAAAAGGAAAGATGTGACGATTAGGTGCCCCCTTTTCATATTTTCTGTTCTCTCTCTCTCTCTCTCTCTCTCTCTCTCTCTCTCTCTCTCTCGTAAACATGTATTTAAGTAATCCATTTAATATATTCCCCCCAGTGTGTCTAGTACCGGTATATTCCCCAGTGTGTCTGGTACCGGTATATTCCCCCAGTGTGTCTAGTACGGTATATTTCCCCAGTGTTTGTACCGGTATATTCCCAGTGTGTCTAGTACCGGTATATTCCCACCCAGTGTGTCTAGTAGGTATATCCCCCAGTGTGTCTAGTACCGGTATATCACCCAGTGTGTCTGAGTGCCGGTATATTCCCCCAGTGTGTCTGGTACCGGTATATCCCCACCCAGTGTGTCTAGTACTGGTATATTCTAGTGTGTCTAGGCAGGTATATTCCCCCGTGTGTCTAGTACCGGTATATTCCCCCGTGTGTCTAGTACCGGTATATTCCCCCCGTGTGTCTAGTACCGGTATATTCCCACCAGTGTGTCTAGTACCGGTATATTCCCCAGTGTGTCTAGGTGCCGGTATATTCCCCCAGTGTGTCTAGTACCGGTATATTCCCCCAGTGTGTCTAGTACCGGTATATTCCCCCCAGTGTCTAGTACCGTTATGTCCCCACCGGTGTGTCTGGTACCGGTATTTCCCCCAGTGTGTCGTGCCGGTATATCCCACCCAGTGTGTCTAGTACCGTATATTCCCACCCAGTGTGTCTAGGTACCGTATATTCCCCCAGTGTGTCTAGTACAGTATATCCCCCCCAGTGTGTCTAGTACCGGTATATCCCCAACCAGTGTGTCTGATGCCATTATATTCCCCACCCAGTGTCTAGTACCGGTATATTCCTACCAGTGTCTAGTACCGGTATATTCCCACCAGTGTGTCTAGTACCGGTATATCCCTGTGTCTAGTACCGGTATATCACCCAGTGTGTCTAGTACCGGTATATTCCCACCCAGTGTGTCTAGTGCCGGTATATCACCAGGTGTGTCTAGTACCGGTATATTCCCCCAGTGTGTCTGATGCCGGTATATCCCCACAGTGTGTCTAGTACCGGTATATCCCCACCAGTGTGTCTAGTACCGTATATTCCCCAGTGTGTCTAGTACCGGTATATTCCCACCGATGTGTCTAGTACCGGTATATCCCACCCAGTGTGTCTAGTACCGGTATATTCCCACCAGTGTGTCTAGTACCGGTATATCCCCTAGTGTGTCTAGTACCGGTATATCCCCCAGTGTGTCTAGTACCGTATATCCCCACGTGTGTCTAGTACCGTTATATCCATAGTGTGTCTAGTACGGTATATCCCCACCCAGTGTGTCTAGTACCGGTATATTCCCACCCAGTGTGTCTAGTACCGGTATATCCCCCCGTGTGTCTAGTACCGGTATATCCCCACCAGTGTGTCTAGTACCGGTATATTCCCCCAGTGTGTCTAGTACCGGTATATCACCCAGTGTGTCTAGTACCGGTATATCCCCACCCAGTGTGTCTAGTACCGGTATATCACCCAGTGTGGTACCGGTATATCCCACCAGTGTGTCTAGTGCCGGTATATCCCACCAGTGTGTCTAGTACCGGTATATCCCCACCCAGTGTGTCTAGTACCGGTATATCCCCACCAGTGTGTCTAGTACCGGTATATCCCCACCCAGTGTGTCTAGTACCGGTATATCCCCACAGTGTCTAGTACCGTTATATCCCCACCCAGTGTGTCTAGTACCGGTATGTCCCCACCCAGTGTGTCTAGTACCGGTATATCCCCACCCAGTGTGTCTAGTACCGGTATATCCCCACCAGTGTGTCTAGTAGGTATATCCCCACCCAGTGTGTCTAGTACCGGTATATCCCCACCCAGTGTGTCTAGTACCGGTATATCCCCACCCAGTGTGTCTAGTACCGGTATATTTCTACACCAGTGTCTAGTACCGGTATATCCCCCAGTGTGTCAGGTACGGTATATTCCCCAGTGTGTCTAGTACCGGTATATTACAGTGTTTCTAGTACCGGTATATCCCCACCCATGTGTCTGGTATATCCCCGGTGTGTCTGGTCCATGTTCCACCAGTGGTACCGGTATTCCCCCAGTGTGTCTAGTACTGGTATATCCCCAGTGTGTCTAGTACCGGTATATTCCCCGGTGGTTGCAGTACCGGTATATTCCACCCAGTGTGTCTAGTACCGTATATTCCCAGTGTGTCTAGTACCGGTATATCCCCCAGTGTCTAGTACCGGTATATTCCCACCCAGTGTGTCTAGTACCGGTATATTCCCCAGTGTCTAGTACGGTATATTCCCCCAGTGTGTCTAGTACCGGTATATTCCCACCAGTGTGTCTAGTACCGGTATATTCCCCAGTGTGTCTAGTACCGGTATATTCCCCAGTGGTTGAGTGCCGGTATATTCCCACCAGTGTGTCTAGTACCGGTATATTCCCCAGTGTGTCTAGTACCGGTATATTTCCCCCAGTGTGTCTAGTACCGGTATGTTCCCCTAGTGTGTCTGGTACCGGTATGTTCCCACCCGGTGTGTCTGGTACCGTTATGTTCCACCCAGTGTGTCTAGTTGCCGGTATATTCCCCAGTGTGTCTAGTACCGGTATATTCCCCCCAGTTGTGTCTGGTGCCGTATATTCCCCGGTGTGTCTGGTACCGGTATATTCCCCAAGTGTGTCTGAGTACCGGTATATTCCCCCAGTGTGTCTAGTACGGTATATTCCCCCAGTGTGTCTAGTACCGGTATATCCCCAGATTGTGTCTAGTACCGGTTATATTCCCACCCAGTGTGTCTAGTACCGGTATATTCCACCCCAGTGTGTCTAGTACCGGTATATTCCCACCAGTGTGTCTAGTACCGGTATATTCCACCAGTGTGTCTAGTACCGGTATATTCCCACCCAGTGTGTCTAGTACCGGTATATTCCCACCCAGTGTGTCTAGTACCGGTATATTCCCCGTGTGTTAAGTACCGGTATATTCCCCACCCGTTGTGTCTAGTACCGGTATGTTCCACCCAGTGTGTCTAGTGCAGTATATTCCACAGTGTCTAGTACGTATATTCCCCAGTGTGTCTAGTACCGGTATATTCCCACCAGTGTGTCTAGTACTGGCGATATTCCCAACCAGTGTGTCTAGTACCGGTATATTCCCCAGTGTCTAGTACCGGTATATTCCCCAGTGTGTCTAGTACCGGTATATTCACCAGTGTGTCTAGTACCGGTATATTCACCCAGTGTGTCTAGTACCGGTATATTCCACCCAGTGTGTCTAGTACCGTATATTCCCCAGTGTGTCTAGTACCGGTATATTCCCCAGTGTCTGGTACCGGTATATTTCACCCAGTGTCTAGTACCGGTATTTCCCCAGTGTGTCTAGTACCGTTGTCCACCCAGTGTGTCTAGTGCCGGTATATCCCCGTGTGTCTAGTACCGGTATATTCCCCAGTGTCTAGTACGGTATATTCCCACCCAGTGTGTCTAGTACCGGTATATTCCCCAGTGTGTCTAGTACCGGTATATTCCCCAGTGTGTCTAGTACCGGTATATTCCCACAGTGTGTCTAGTATATTTCCACACCAGTGTGTCTAGTACCGGTATATTCCCCAGTGTGTCTAGTACTGGTATATTCCCTAGTGTGTCTAGTACCGGTATATCCTCCCAGTGTGTCTAGTACCGGTATATCCCTTTACTACCGGTATATCCCCACCCAGTGTCTAGTACCGGTATCCCCACCAGTGTGTCTAGTACCGGTATGATTCCCACCCAGTGTGTCTAGTACCGGTATATTCCCACCAGTGTGTCTAGTACCGGTATATTCCCACCCAGTGTGTCTAGTACCGGTATATCCCCCCGTGTCTAGTACCGGTATATTCCCCCAGTGTGTCTAGTACCGGTATATTCCCACCCAGTGTGTCTAGTACCGGTATATCCCCACCCAGTGTGTCTAGTATATACACCCAGTGTGTCTAGTACCGGTATATTCCCCGTGTGTCTAGTACCGGTATATTCCCCAGTGTGTCTAGTACCGGTATATTCCCCAGTGTGTCTAGTACCGGTATATCCCCACCAGTGTGTCTGGTACCGGTATATCCCCACCAGTGTGTCTAGTACTGCATATTCCCACCCAGTGTGTCTAGTACCGGTATATTCCCCGGGTGTCTGTAGTATTTCCCCAGTGTGTCTAGTACCGGTATATTTCCACCCAGTGTGTCTAGTACCGGTATATCCCCACCCAGTGTTCTAGTACTGGTATATCCCACCCAGTGTGTCTAGTACCGGTATATCCCCACCCAGTGTGTCTAGTACCGGTATATCCCCACCCAGTGTGTCTAGTACCGGTATATTCCCCCCAGTGTGTCTAGTACCAGTATATTCCCCCCAGTGTGTCTAATTCCGGTATATTCCCCCAGTGTGTCCAGTACCGGTATATCCCCACCCAGTGTGTCTAGTACCGGTATATCCCCACCCAGTGTGTCTAGTACCGGTATATTCCCCAGTGTTGTCTAGTACCGGTATATTCCACCCAGTGTGTCTAGTACCGGTATATTCCCACCCAGTGTGTCTAGTCCGGTATTTCCAGTTGTCTAGTCCGGTATATTCCCCTGTGTCTAGTACATTATATTCACCCAATTGTGTCTAGTACTGGTATATTCCCACCAGTGTGTCTAGTACGGTATATTCCACCCAGTGTGTCCAGTACCGGTATATCCCCACCAGTGTCTAGTACCGGTATATCCCACCCAGTGTGTCTAGTACCGGTATATTCCCCCAGTGTGTCTAGTACCGGTATATTCCACCCAGTGTCTAGTACCGGTATATTCCCCAAGTGTCTAGTACCGGTATATCCCCACCCAGTGTGTCTAGTGCGTATATCACCAGTGTTCTAGTTGGTATATCCCACCCAGTGTGTCTAGTACGGTATATCCCCACCAGTGTGTGTGGGTATATCCACAGTGTGTCTAGTACCGGTGTTCCCACCAGTGTGTCAGTACCGGTATATCCACCGTGTGTCTAGTACCGGTATATTCCACCCAGTGTGTCTAGTACCGGTATATTTCCCCCGTGTGTCTAGTACCGGTATATTCCACCCAGTGTGTCTAGTACGATATTCCCCGTGTCTAGTACCGGTATATTCCACCCAGTGTGTCTAGTATCGGTATATTCCCACCCAGTGTGTCTAGAACCGGTATATTCCACCCAGTGTGTCTAGTACCGGTATATTTCCCCAGTGTGTCTAGTACCGGTATATTTTGTCACTGTGAAAATATTTGCATTAAACATAAATAAACTGAGTCGAACGCTTACCATACATAGTCAGGGATTGTGTGTTAACTCTCTCTCTCTCTCTCTCTCTCTGTTTATCACTGCCTGGCTATATCTCTGTTCACTTTCCTCCCCTCCTTCCCTCCTCTATCCCTCTCATCCCTCCCACTCCTTCCCTCCTCTCTCCCTCTCATCCCTCACCCTACTTTCCTTCCTCTTCCTCCTCTCCCACCTTACCTTCCCTCCCTCTTATTGTCCACTCTATCTTCCATCCCTCCATTTTATCTCCCACTATACTATCCTCCTCTCATCCCCCACTCTACCTTCCTCCTCTCATTGTCACCCTACCCCCCCATCCACCCAGGGTACAAAGCCATTACGTAAACAAAATTCAAATGGATTCAAACCCGTGTTTGTACATTTATATCCATGTGTGTGTGTGTGTGTGTGTGTGTGTGTGTGTGTGTGTGTGTGTGTGTGAACCTCTAACCGGTTGACAGGTTTGAGCCCAACAGAGAGTGTGTTGGGGTGCGGATCTGTCATGTAACTAATGACGCAAGGGTTATGGGTCTAATTAGCACGTTAGAACGAGTATGGGCAGGTATGTAGTGTGTCAGGTGTGTTGTTTGTGTGTGTGTGTGTGGAGGTGTGTGTTGTTTGTGTGTGTGTGTGTTTGGGGTGTGTTGTTTGTGTGTGTGTGTTGGCAGGTGTGTTGTTTGTGTGTGTGTGTGTTTGGGGTGTGTTTGTTTGTGTGTTGTTATGTTTGGCAGGTGTTGTTTGTGTGTGTGTGTTTCGCAGGTGTGTGTTGTTTGTGTGTGTGTGTTTGGCTGGTGTGTTGTTTGTGTGTGTTGGCAGGTGTGTTGTTTGTGTGTTTGGCAGGTGTGTTATTTGTGTGTGTGTGTGTGTTTGGCAGGTGTGTTGTTTGTGTGTGTGTGTCTTTGGCAGGTGTGTTGTTTTGTGTGTGTCTTTGGCAGGTGTGTTGTTTGTGTGTGTGTGTTTGGCAGGTGTGTTGTTTGTGTGTGTGTGTGTTTGGCAGGTGTGTTGTTTGTGTGTGTACGTTTGGCATGTGTTGTTTGTGTGTGTGTGTTTGGCAGGTGTGTTGTTTGTGTGTGTGTTTGGCAGGTGTGTTGTTTGTGTGTGTCTTTGGCAGGTGTGTTGTTTGTGTGTGTTTGGCAGGTGTTGTTGTTTGTGTGTTTGGCAGGTGTGTGTTGTTTGTGTGTGTGTGTTTGGCAGGTGTGTTGTTTGTGTGTGTCTGTGTGGAGTGTGTTGTTTTGTGTGTTTGGCAGGTGTGTTGTTGTGTGTGTGTGTGTGTTTGGCAGGTGTGTTGTTTGTGTGTGTGTGTCTTTGGCAGGTGTGTTGTTTGTGTCTGTGTTGGTGTGTTGTTTGTGTGTGTGTGTGTTTGGCAGGTGTGTTGTTTGTGTGTGTGTGTTTGTAGTGTGTTGTTTGTGTGTGTGTGTTTGGCAGGTGTGTTGTTTGTGTGTGTGTTTGGCAGGTGTGTTGTTTGTGTGTGTGTTTGGCAGGTGTGTTGTTTGTGTGTGTTTGGCTTGGGTGTGTTGTTTGTGTGTGTGTTTGGCAGGTGTGTTGTTTGTGTGTGTGTGTTTGGCAGGTGTGTTGTTTGTGTGTGTGTTTGGCAGGTGTGTTGTTTGTGTGTGTGTTTGCCAGGTGTGTTGTTTGTGTGTGTGTGTTTGGCAGGTGTGTTTTGTGTGTGTGTGTTTGGCAGGTGTGTTTGTGTGTGTGTTTGGCAGGTGTGTTGTTTGTGTGTGTGTGTTTGGCAGGTGTGTTGTTTTGTGTGTGTGTTTGGCAGGTGTGTTGTTTGTGTGTGTGTTTGGCAGGTGTGTTGTTTGTGTGTGTGTGTTTGGCAGGTGTGTTGTTTGTGTGTGTGTGTTGCTTGGGTGTGTTGTTTGAATGTGTGTTTGGCAGGTTGTGTTGTTTGTGTGTGTGTTTGGCAGGTGTGTTGTTTGTGTGTGTGTTTGGCAGGTGTGTTTTGTGTGTGTGTGTGTTTTGGCAGGTGTGTTGTTTGTGTGTGTGTTTGGCAGGTGTGTTGTTTGTGTGTGTGTTTGCTTGGGTGTGTTTGTTTGTGTTGTTTGGAGTGTGTTGTTTGTGTGTGTGTGTTTGGCAGGTGTGTTGTTTGTGTGTGTTTGGCGGTTATTGTTGTTTGTGTGTGTGTTTGGCAGGTGTGTTTGTTTGTGTGTGTCTTTGTGTGTGTTTGTTTTGTGTGTCTTTGAGTTTGTTGTTTGTGTGTGTTTGCAGGTGTGGTTGTTTTGTGTGTGTTTGGCAGGTGTGTGTTGTTTGTGTGTGTTTGGTGCAGGTGTGTTGTTTGAGTGTGTTTGGTGTGTTTGTTCAGGTGTGTGTGGTTTCAGGTGTGTTGTTTGTGTGTGTTTGGCAGGGTGTGTTGTCTGGGTATGTGTGTTTCACAGGTGTGTTGTTTGTGTGTGTTTGGCAGGTGTGTTGTTTGTGTGTTTGGCAGGTGTGTTTTGTGTGTGTGTGTTTGGCAGGTGTGTGTTGTTTGTGTGGTTTACAGGTGTGTTGTTCAGGTGTGTGTGTTTGCTAGGTGTGTTGTTTGTGTGGTTTGGCAGGTGTGTTGTCTGTGTGTGTGTGTGTTTGGCAGGTGGTTGTTCGGTGTGTGTCTGGTTATAAGTGTGTTGTCTGTGCTGGCTAGGTGTGTTGTCTGTGTCTATGTGTTTGTGTGTGTTCTGTGTGGTTGGTGTGTCTACAGGTGTGTTGTTTGTGTCTTGGCAGGTGTTGTTTGTGTGTGGTATGTGTGCGTGTGTGTTTGCAGTGTGTTTATGTAGGTGTGTGTGGCTATGTGTGTTGTCTGTGTGTATGTGGCTCAGGTGTGTGTTTGTGTGTGTGGGTCATTAAGTGTGTTGTTTGTGTGTGTCAGGGTGTTGTTTAGGTAAGTGTGTTGTTTATGTGTGTGTTCAGGTGGGTTTTTGTGTGTATTGTGTGGGTTCATTTGGCAGGTTGTTCGGTGTGTGTTTAGAAGGCGTGTTGTTTCAGGTGTGTTTGGCAGGTGTGTTTGTTTGTGTGTGCGTGTTTGGGTTGTTTGTGTGTGTGTGTTTACAGGTGTGTTGTTTGGTGTGTGTTTGGCAGGTGTGTTGTTTGTGTGGGTTCATGTGTGTTGTTCAGTGTTTGTTCGTGTGGCAGTTGTTCAGTGCTGTGTTTGGCAGGTGTGTTGTTTGTGTGTGTGTGTTTCATGTGTGTTCATGTGTGTGTGTGTTTGCAGGTGTGTTGTTTCTGGTGTGTGTTTGGCAGGTGTGTTGTTTGTGTGTGTTTTTTGCTCATATATGTGTTGTTTGTGTGTGTGTGTTCAGGTGTGTGTTGTTTAGTGTGTGTGTTTGCAGGTGTGTTGTTTTGTGTGTGTGTTCTTAAGTGTGTTTGTTCGTGTGTGTGTTTATGTGTGTTGTTCAGGTGTTTGTTCTTTGTTTGCTATGGTGTGTTGTTCAGTGTGTGTGTTCATGTGTGTGTGTTTGTCAGGCATGTGTGGTTTGTGTGTTGTGTGTGTGCTCAGGTGTCATTCGTGTGTGTGGCTTGCAGGTGTGTTGTCTAGTGTGTGTCTACAGGTGTGTTGTTGTTTGTGTGTGTGTGTTTGGCAGGTGTGTTGTTTGTGTGTTTGTTTGCAGGTGTGTTGTTTGTGTGTGTGTTTAAGGTGGGTGTGTTGTTTGTGTGTGTGTTTGGCAGGTGTGTTGTTTGTGTGTTTGGCAGGTGTGTTGTTTGTGTGTGTGTTTGGCAGGTGTGTTGTTTAGGTGGGTGTTTGCAGGTGTGTTGTTTGTGTGTGTGTTTGGCAGGTGTGTTTGTTTGTGTGTGTGTGTTTGCAGGTGTGTTGTTTGGTGTGTGTGTTTGCAGGTGTGTTGTTTGGTGTGTTTGGCAGGTGGTTGTTTGTGTGTGTGTGGTTTGGCAGGTGTGTTGTTTGTGTGTTTGGGTGTTGCTTGTGTGTGTGTTTGGCAGGTGTGTTGTTTGTGTGTGTGTGTTTGGCAGGTGTGTTGTTTGTGTGTGTGTGTTTGTGGGTGTGTTGTTTGTATGTGTGTGTTTTGGCAGGTGTGTTGTTTGTGTGTGTGTGTTTGGCAGGTGTGTTGTTGTGTGTGTGTGTTTGGCAGGTGTTGTTTGTGTGTGTGTGTTTGGCAGGTGTGTTGTTTGTGTGTGTGTGTGTTTGCTTGGTGTGTTGTTTGTGTGTTTGGGGTGTGTTGCTTGTGTGTGTTTGGCAGGTGTGTTGTTGTGTGTGTGTGTTTGGCAGGTGTGTTGTTGTGTGTGTGTGTTTGGCAGGTGTGTGTTGTTGTGTGTGTTGTGTTTGGCAGGTGTGTTGTTTGTGTGTGTGTTTGTGCAGGTGTGTTGTTTTATGTGTGTGTTTGGCAGGTGTGTTGTTGTGTGTGTGTGTTTGTTGAGTGTGTTTGTTTGTGTGTGTGTGTTTGGAGGTGTGTTGTTTGTGTTTGTGTTTGGCAGGTGTGTTGTTTGTGTGTGTGTGTGTTGTTTGCTGGGTGTGTTGTTTGTGTGTGTGTTTGGGTGTGTTGTTGTGTTTGGCAGGTGTGTTGTTTGTGTGTGTGTGTTTGGCAGGTGTGTTGTTTGTGTGTTTGGCAGTGTGTTGTTTGTGTGTGTGTGTTTGGCAGGTGTGTTTGTTTGTGTGTGTGTGTTTTGGCAGGTGTGTTGTTTGTGTGTTTGGCAGGTGTGTTGTTTGTGTCTTTGGCAGGTGTGTTGTTTTGTGTGTTTGTTTGGGTGTGTTGTTTGTGTGTGTGTGTTTGGCAGGTGTGTTGTTTTGTGTGTGTGTGTTTGGGTGTGTTGTGTGTGTCTTTGCTTGGAGTGTGTTGTTTGTGTGTGTGTGTTTGGCAGGTGTGTTTGTTTGTGTGTGTGTTTGGCAGGTGTGTTGTGTGTGTGTTTGGCAGGTGTGTTGTTTGTGTGTGTGTGTTTGGCAGGTGTGTTGTTTGTGTGTGTTTGGCAGGTGTGTTGTGTGTGTGTGTGTTTGGCAGGTGTGTTGTGTGTGTGTTTGGCAGTGTGTTGTTTGTGTGTGTGTTGGCAGGTGTGTTGTTTGTGTGTGTGTTTGGCAGTGTGTGTGTGTGTGTTTGGCAGGTGTGTTGTTTGTGTGTGTGTTTGGCAGGTGTGTTGTTTGTGTGTGTGTTTGTTGGGTGTGTTGTTTGTGTGTGTGTGTTTGGCAGGTGTGTTGTTGTGTGTGTGTGTTTGCTTGGGTGTGTTTGTTTGTGTGTGTGTGTTTGGCAGGTGTGTTGTTTGTGTGTGTGTGTTTGGCAGGTGTGTTGTTTGTATGTGTGTGTTTGGCAGGTGTGTGTTGTTGTGTGTGTGTGTGTTTGGCAGGTGTGTTGTTTGTGTGTGTGTGTTTTGGCAGTGTGTTGTTGTTGTGTGTGTGTGTTTGGCAGGTGTGTTGTTTGTGTGTGTGTGTGTTTGCTGGGTGTGTTGTTTGTGTGTTTGTGTTTGGCAGGTGTGTTGTTTGTGTGTGTGTGTTGTTGCATGTTGTTTGTGTGTTTGGCAGGTGTGTTGTGTGTTTGGCAGGTGTGTTGTTGTGTGTTTGGTGTGTGTTGTTTGTGTGTTTTGCAGGTGTGTTTGTTTGTGTGTTTGGCAGGTGTGTTGTTTGTGTGTGTGTTTTGGCAGGTGTGTTGTTTGTGTGTGTGTGTTTGGCAGGTGTGTTGTGTGTGTGTGTTTGGCAGGTGTGTTGTGTGTGTGTTTGGCAGGTGTGTTGTTTGTGTGTGTGTGTTTGGCAGGTGTGTTGTTTGTGTGTGTGTTTGGCAGGTGTGTTGTGTGTGTGTTTGGCAGGTGTGTTGTTTGTGTGTTTGAGGTGTGTTGTTTGTGTGTTTGTAGGTGTGTTGTTTGTGTGTGTGTGTGTTTGGCAGGTGTGTTGTTTGTGTGTGTTTGGCAGGTGTGTTGTGTGTGTGTGTTTGTGGGTGTGTTGTGTGTGCTTTGGCGGTGTTGTTTGTGTGTGTGTGTTTGCTTGGTGTTGTTTGTGTGTGTGTTTGGCAGGTGTGTTGTGTGTGTTTTGGCAGATGTGTTGTTTGTGTGTGTGTTTGGCAGGTGTGTTGTTTGTGTGTGTGTTTGGGTGTGTTGTTTGTGTGTGTGTTTGGCAGGTGTGTTGTTTGTGTGTGTTTGGCAGGTGTGTTGTTTGTGTGTGTGTGTTTGGCAGGTGTGTTGTTTGTGTGTGTGTTTTGGCAGGTGTGTTGTGTGTGTGTTTGGCAGGTGTGTTGTTTGTGTGTGTGTTTGGCAGGTGTGTTGTTTGTGTGTGTTTTGTAGTGTGTTGTTTGTGTGTGTGTGTTTGGGGTGTGTTGTTTGTGTGTGATGAAACTGTGGTTGTCCTCCTTCTCCTCCACCCACCTTTATCTTCCTTCCTCCTCTCCCCATCCCTCACCTCCTCCTTTCCATCCCCTCTTCCTCCTTCCTCCACCCACCTCTCCCCATATTCCCCTTCCCTTCCCTCCTTCTCTCCCAACCGCCTTCCCTTCCATCTCTCCCTCACCACCCCTCTCCTTCCCTCTCTCTCCTTACCTACCCCCTCCATCCCTCCTCTCACAACTATCTCCCTCTCTCCCCTCCCCCCAAATAAAAACAGGGTACAAAATATCAGAAACAGTGAGGTGAAAAAAAATGTATTTGGAAGGATAGTTTATTTAGGGAGAGTGTGAGAGTCCCCCTACCAGCTACACGCTCTCACTCTCACTTATTTACTCTCTCTCTCTCTCTCTCTCTCTCTCTCTCTCTCTCTCTCTCTCTCTCTCTCTCTCTCTCTCTCTCTCTCTCTCTCTCTCTCTCTCTTTGTCATATGTGTGTATACTGTATTTATATATATATTGCGCCATTTATCTGTCTGTCTGTCTGTGTGTGTGTGTGTTGTGTGTGTGTGTGTGTGTGTGTGTGTGTGTGTGTGTGTGTGTGTGTGTGTGGAGGAGAGGAACACTGATAGGCAATCATAAATACAACAAATCCCTAACAGAGAGAGAGAGAGAGCATTTCTCTCTCTCTCTCTCTCTCTCTCTCTCTCTCTCTCTCACACAGGGGAGGAACAGGTCAGGGTGTTGCCCTTCTCTTCTCAGGTAATTTAAATATTTAAACGGACGGTGACTAATAATTCCCTCCTAACACCCACAATACTTCATCTTTTGAGTGTGAACCTTTGAGTGTGAACCTTTGAGTGTGAACCTTTGAGTGTGAACCTATGAGTGTGAACCTTTGAGTGTGAACCTTTGAGTGTGAACCTTTGAGTGTGAACCTTTGAGTGTGAACCTTTGAGTGTGAACCTATGAGTGTGAACCTTTGAGTGTGAACCTTTGAGTGTGAACCTTTGAGTGTGAACCTTTGGTGTGAACCTTGAGGTGAACCTTGGTGAAGAGTGTGAACCTTGGTGTGACGTGTGAACGAGGATTTGGGAACTGGTGAACCTGAGGTAACTATAGTGTGAACCTTTGAGGTGCCTTGAGTGTGAACCTTTGAGTGTGAACCTTTGAGTGTGAACCTTTGAGTGTGAACCATTGTTGTATATGTTTCTGTTATTGCTAGAGTGTGTGTATGTGTGTGTGTGTGTGTGTGTGTGTGTGTGTGTGTGTGTGTGTGTGTGGTGTGTGTGTGTGTGTGTGTGTGTGTGTGTGTGTGTGTCTAGTTTAATATATATACAAACACACTTTTTGTCTGTCCGTTCTGTCTACACACACACACACACACACACACACACACACACACACACACACACACACACACACACACACACACACACACACACACACACACACACCCCACAGTATGACAAAAGACCTTGCCCTGGTCCCGTGTGAACTCATTGGCCATGCAGGCAGCCCCATAAAATAAAGGTTAAAAAAAAACACGAGAGAGGTGTTGGAACTGTTGGTCTTTGTGTGGGTGTTTTTATGCTGTGTGACACCCTCTATACTTAGCAACACCGTGTTAGTGGTTGGAGTGTGTTTGTGGGTGTTTGGATATTTCTCTCTCTCTCTCTCTCTCTCTCTCTCTCTCTCTCTCTCTCTCTCTCTCTCTCTCTCTCTCTCACACACACAGACCACACCCTTCCCCTCCTTCACTCCTTGCCAACCCTTTCCCTTCCGTACTCTTACCTTCATCCCCCCTCTCTCTTATCACCGTCTCTCCCTCTTCCTCTTTCTCTCCATCCTTCCTTCTTAATACCCTCCCTCACCTTCACCAACACACAATCTTCCTTCTCCACCCACACCTCATCTACCCCTTCACCACCACCACTACCCTCCCCTTCACCACTACCCCCTTCCTCCTCACCCCTTCCTCCCCCCCATCCCGTCAACATGAATATTAATCACACCAGCTAAAGTTACCATCCCCGGTTTCCGACATTTTTCTGGCATTAGTTATGTTGTGCAGGTGAAGGTCAGGGGTCAGGTGAAGGTCAGGAGGCCTAGGTGAAGGTCCAGGGGAGTGAAGGTCAGGAGGCTAGGTGAAGGTCAGGGGGGCAGGTGAAGGTGGTCCAGGAGGCAGGTGAAGGTCCATGGGGGGGGGGGCGATTAAGGTACAGGGGTGCAGGTGAAGGTACAGGTGGCTCCAGTGAAGGAGGTTCAGGGGGGGGAGGGGGCGTAAGAGGGTTCCTGAGACCTTCATATCGTAGGATTAGTGGCATCTGATCCTGAGTCCTACACCCAAGTGGGATTCGAAGTCGTGGGTTCGGATTTTTAAAGGATCGAAGCCTCTCTATTTTTAGAGCGGTGAAAATGTGGAGAGAGAGAGTAAAGTATTGAGTACGTGAGATACAAGAGAGATAAAACGTAAAAACAAGTAGGAAGTAAATAAAGTAAGATAAGATGAAATACTAAGTAAAAGGAAGAAAAATAACCAAAGTAAGAAATAAATAAAGCAAAAGAGTAAAGCATAATAACGTCACGTGACCAAAAAGCAAAAAAAAAAAAGCAAATCTTGAGACGTTTCTTGAAGCTGAAAATGTGAAGAAAAATATTTAAGAAACGTTTGAGAGCCAGACCTGATATGTTGACACAGTGCCTGGTGAGAGTGAGTGGGAGAGTGAGTGTGAGGAAGAGAGGGAGTGGGAGGTAGAGAGAGGGAGTGGGAGGTAGAGAGAGGGAGTGGGAGGTAGAGAGAGGGAGTGGGAGGTAGAGAGAGGGAGTGGGAGGTAGAGAGAGGGAGTGGGAGGTGGGGAGAGAGGGAGGGAGGTGAGAGGAGGGGAGGGGAGGTGTAGAGAGAGGGAGGGGAGGTGGGAGAGAGGGAGGGAGGTAGAGAGAGGGGAGTGGAGGTAGAGAGAGGAGGGAGGTAGAGAGGGGGAGAGGAGGTAGAGAAAGGAGGGAGGGGAGGTAGAGAGAGGAGGGGAGGAAGAGAGAGGGAGTAAGGTAGAGAGAGGGAGGGAGGAAGAGAGAGGAGGGGAGGTAGAGAGAGGGAGTGGAGGAAGAGGAGTGGGCTTTGAGAAAGAGGAGAAGGGATGGGAGGAAGAGAGAGGGGATTGGGAGGAAGAGAGTGGGAGTGGGAGGTAGAGAGAGGGATGGGAGGAAAGTGAGTGTGTGGGATAGAGGAAGAGGAAGGAAGAGAGAGGGATTGGGAGGAAAGTGAGTGGGTGAGAGGAAGAGGGAAGAAAGTTCGTGAGAGTGAGGGAGAGGGAGAGTCTGAGTGGGAGAGAGGTAGAGGAAGGGGGGTTGGGTTAAAGGGAGTGGGGGAAGGAGAGTCGAGAGAGAATAAGAGAGAAAATGAAAAGATAGTGAGAGAGAGAGGAAGACAGAGAAGAGAGAGTAAAAGAGTAGGAGAAAGAAAACAAGAGACAGTGAATGAAAAAAAATGAAAGAAAATTTAGAGAGACATCGAGAGAATGAGAGATAATTTAGAGATGGCTGAGATGTAAACAAGAAGCAGCTGATCGTTGTTGTGGTGGAGGGGGTGACGTGGGTGTGACGTCACTTTGCACACGATAGCTGACAACGTCGTGTGATTGGTTGGAAGGATCTCGTGACGTAACAAAGACAACTGACAACGTCGTGTGATTGGTTGGAAGGATCTCGTGACGTAACAAAGACAACTGACAACGTCGTGTGATTGGTTGGAAGGATCTCGTGACGTAACGAAGACAACTGACAACGTCGTGTGATTGGTTGGTAAGAACTCATGACGTAACAAAGACCGATAATGTCATTGTGGATCGTCAAACTCCGGATTTTAATTGGACAAGACATTTTGTATTTGGCTACTTAAAGCGACTTAATAGGGGGAAAAATGTGGTTAAGTTTGTTGTGTTTCATTAAAATGTTGTTTACTGTCATAACTAAAACTAAAAATTAAATAAATAAAAATAAAATATATACAAATTCCATAACATCATTATATTTTAGAAGTGAAAATTATGAGAAAAATGAACCTAGAAATTAGTGATATTTTAGATTTTGATGAATTTGACTCGATTTAGATAGACTTTAGTTAATATAAAGAACTGATTTTAGATTTAGAACGTATATGATTTAGATAATTAAAAAAGGGTCTTATATATAAATAGATAAATATATGAAACTTTTTGTTGAATTTGTATAATATAAACAAGAGTCTGATATACCAAAATATATATAGAGATAACTTTTAATATAGGTTTATAGAATTTAGTTAATATAAGGGTTACTGTCATATATCAGTCATTATCATAGAGGTTAGATATAGGAGACAGATATAGAGGGTGTAAGGGATCATGACGTGACTTGGACAGAAATTAGACAGACGCCATGATGGTGATTTAGACGGGGCTACAAGTGGTTATCATGGCTGGTGTTGTAGTGTCTGTCTGTCTGTCTGTGTGTTCTCCTGTTGCTTAGTTAGTCTGCCCAATAGTCAGTTCTGTCTGCTGTCTCCTTCTGTCTTTCTTCACCTAAATTATATTGATGCATAATTACATAGTGTTTTTCCCCTCATGCATTGGTATACTTTCATGTACACAAATATATACATACACTCAGACATACTGTATACACACGTACACACAGGTAATGTACATGTACACGCAAATGCATATAGATACATATATACATAGTTAAACATACTTTACTCTACATACATTAGTATTACTTCACACAATAAATTACATAGATAGGCATCTACATACGAACACACACATACACCGGTACATATTTTAAGCCTTTTGACTGCCATGTTCTTTCAGTAGACCGTTAATTATTATTTTATTATTATTATTTTTATCATTATTATTATTATTATTATTATTATTATTATTATTATTATTATTATTAGATACACATTCTATAAACACACACAAAAGAACATAAGAATGGAGGAAACTGCAGCGGGCCTATTGGCCCATACTGGGCAGTCCCATTTACACCCAACCCCTATTGTTCATATATCCATCCAACCTATGTTTGAAGCTATCCAGAGTATTCGAGTTAATGATGATATTTGGTAACTTGTTCCAGTCGTCCACTACTCTGTTACCAAACCAATGTTTACCTATTTCGCGCCTAAATGTAAATTTGTCTAATTTAAAACCATTGTTACGAGTTCGTTCTACTACTACTACTTTGCTGTCACCCGGAATCGAGTATGACGATCATCCAGCTATGCTACAATGATATGAGTTATTAAGGATGTCACCTTCATTGGTGAGCTCTGAGGTGACTAGCGGCCGATACAGGACGGGCAGGGTCGTCTACAGATGTTGCACATGTGGAGGGCTACACCTAGTGCGGGAGGAGCGGCGGCAGCGTCTTTCCGGCATTGGTACTTGTTTGCCTCGGTTTGCAGTCGGGCTAACTCGAAGGTATTGACACCTTCTCGTGTGGTGCTCCTCCAAGCGTCACGGTGTGGAGTAATCGTCTCCCAGGTGAGGGGGTCGATTTGGCACTTTTTCAGGTTCGTCTTAAGACTATCCTTATACCTTTTCAGTTGCCCGCCGGCGTTACCTTTACTAATCGCTAGGTGACTGTAAAGTAGCTGCTTTAGCAGTCTACTGTCGTCCATGCGGGTAACATGGCCAGTCCAACGTAGTTGTTTGTGGATAATGGTAGCCTCGATGCTCCTACAGTTGGTGTCAGCGAGAATACTGGCATTTGTTCTCTTGTCTTCCCAGCAAACTCGGAGGATGGAACGTAGACTACGTTGAGGTACCTCCTATATGTGACCCATGTCTCTCTGCCATACAGCAGGGTGGGGATGACCACTGATCGATATACGTGCAACTTAGTAGATAATTTCAGCTTCCTACAGCTGAAGACACTGGTACCGAGTCTGCCCCCCCCCCACACACACACATCAACCCCTCCCGAGATTAAACGATTAGCCAATAGAATTTCACCTGACATTACATTAAGTGTACCGGAGCACCTCTACTTGGGTGGTAATAGCACCTGGTGTGTAGTCACAGGTGTATGGTAAGAATAAATGTAATTAAGGTGATAAATATAATTAGACAGGCAGTAAGCAGGTGCACTTAACTAACGCTCAAGTGTTGTGTTTGAGGCTTACGACCTACGTGTGGGATGTGATACTCATATAAATGTATTCTATAATATATATACTGTATAGAATTCCTGCATATATACATACATACATACATACATACATACATACATACATACATACGTACATACTGTACATACTGTACATACATACCCATAAACGCAATTATATAGTTACTGTAGGTGATCACGGAAAGTGTTAAGAGTGAGTGACTGTAATAGTGAGAGGGAGTGACTGTAGGTGTGAGAGGGAGTGACTGTAGGTGTGAGAGGGAGTGACTGTAGGTGTGAGAGGGAGTGATTGTAATAGTGAGAGGGAGTGACTGTAGGTGTGAGAGGGAGTGACTGTAGTAGTGAGAGTGACTGACTGTAGTAGTGAGAGTGACTGACTGTAGGTGTAAGTGAATGATTGTAGGTGTAAGAGGAATGAGAGAGGTGTGAGAGTGTAGTGACGAGTGGGTGAGTGACGGGCACTAAATGAGTTCCAGGAACGTGACCGAGAATCAATACCCATCACTGATATACACTAGAGGAGGAGGAGCAGCAAGAGGAGGAGGAGGAGGAGGAGGAGGAGCAGCAAGAGGAGGAGGAGAAGGAAGAATTAGTGGTGGAGGAGGAGGCGAAGGGGGAAGAGGAGGAGCAAGAGGGGGACGAGAAGGAGGAACAGGAGGAGTTAGTGGAAGAGAAGGAGGAAAAGGAAGAATTAGAGGTGGAAGGGAAGGAGGGAAAGGAAGAATTATAGAAGGGGAGGAGGAGGAGGAGAAGAAGGAGGAAGAGCAGGAGGAAGAAGAAGTTGGAGTTAATGGAGGAAGAAGAGGAGGAATTAATGGAAGGAGGGGTGGAAAAAAAGAAAGTAATAGAGAGAGAGAGAGAGAGAGAGAGAGAGAGAGAGAGAGAGAGAGAGAGAGAGAGAGCTACTACAAGCCATGGAACACACTGGACAAGTATTAAGGGTCGGGTTAATTATACTAGTGGAATATTACACCTGTGTTAATTATGCAGGTATCTGGTGAGGGGGGAGGGAGGGAGAAGGTAAACGTGGGGGAGAGGGTGAACGTGGGAGGGAACGTATGAATGTGTAGCGTGGTTGCAGGAAGGTGATATACATATGTGTGTGTGTGTGTGTAAAGATACAATAAATGAGACCTTAAAGTAATATCACATAGTAAATAAACGTAGATCCGGATTCCTATACTTAATTAAATCCGGATTCCTAAACACAGCAACACGAACTGTATGTTTATTAACTCACACGCTAAGATGTTTACTATCGATATTGTAAGAACGCTTCTGACTCTTACATATTAAGTACGATAAAAAAAATAATATGATGATCTAAATGTCATCGAAATTGGACTGAAACTCGACCTTGGCCAGATATGTTCTCGTGGTCCAAGACAAAGGGAAGAGACGATGAGTGAGGAACCGTTGAGAATTGTTGTGTTGAGTGGCGTCGAAATGTCACTGAGACTCTACCGTAACTACTGACTCTCTCCCTACAGCTTTGTGAGAATGGCGTGAAAATTGCATTGAGACTTTACTTCAGTGAGAGGGAAACACGCAGGCCTTGACACCTCCAGATATCTCCCGGCACCCCTTGACACTCCTTAACACTCTCAGATACCTCTTGACACTCTATGGCACCCCTTGACACTCCTTAACACTCTCAGATACCTCTTGACACTCTATGGCACCCCTTGACACTCCTTAACACTCTCAGATACCTCTTGACACTCTATGGCACCCCTTGACACTCCTTAACACTCTTAGATACCTCTTGACACTCTATGGCACCTCTTGATACCTTCTGACATCCATTGACACAATTTTATAATCCTTGACACTCTAACACCATATATATATATAATCAATCTCATACTGCACCTCACTTCCACCCGCCTCAGCAGAAACTGACCGTACAAAATAACAGGTAAATTGGTGTTAATTATCGCCGTGTTATCCAGCCACAGTCTAGCGCCTCACCTGGATTATGATGTCGAGTAATTTTCTTTAAGGAGTAGAGTGTACACTTATAATACACCCGTAACTCTGCCTCAAGCAATAACCAAGACGTTTTAATGTACGACAAGCAGAGAGAGAGTCGATGTGTTAGCGCGAATTATAAAATCCCGCAGAAAATGATTCGCGAGAGAGAAATCGTCGTTAAAAAAAAATCGTAATGAATCGCTAATTTGCATCTTACGAGGCGGGCGGGCGAGGTGTGTGAGATATCTTCAGTGGAGAGTCTCGCTGTGTTGGGTAATTGCTGTCAGTCGTAGAGGGTGACAGAGATGGTGGGAGGGGGTGATTACGTCTCCCGGTGTCAACATTGTGTTTACTATGGAAAGTTAATGTGTTTTTTTTTAATGAATAAGTTGTTTATGTTTGTGGTGCGTATTTATGGGATACTACTACTACTACTACTACTACTACTACTACCACCACCACGGGTACTACTTCCACCACCACTACACTCACCACCACTACCAACCATACAACCATACAACCAGGTCTCTCGCCCAACATAACGTTCAGCCAACCATGAAGAGGTAGAAGGAACAGTATTCACCTTGTCACAACCCTTACCTGCCTCATATGCAAATTAGGTAATGGTAAGTGGTTTATACAGGCAGGTAAGGAGGCCATGGCACATTGAACACCTGGTAATTATCTTCACGTTTTTTGTTGTTTTCTCAGTTATGTGAATCGAGAATGGAAGCCGGATTTAGGTGTTGTTCAGTTTTGTGTTGGTGTTGTTGGTGTGTGGTAGTGTTGTTGGTGTGTTGGTGTGTGGTGGTGATGTTGGTGGTGATGGTGTTGGTGTGTGGTGATGGTGGTGGTGATGGTGTTGCTGTGTGGTGGTGGTGTTGGTGTGTGGTGATGGTGTCGTTGTGATGGAGATGGTGTTGGCGTGTGTGATGGTGGTGGTGATGGTGTGTGATGATGGTGTTGGTGTGGGTGATGGTGGTGGTGATGGTGTTGGTGTGTGGTGATGGTGTTGGTGTGTGGTGATGGTGGTGGTGATGGTGTTGGTGTGTGGTGATGGTGTTGGTGTGTGGTGATGGTGGTGGTGATGGTGTTGGTGTGTGGTGGTGGTGTTGCTGTGTGGTGATGGTGGTGGTGATGGTGTTGGTGTGTGGTGGATGGTGTTGGTGTGTGGTGATGGTGGTGGTGATGGTGTTGGTGTGTGGTGGTGGTGTTGTTGTGTGGTGATGGTGTCAGCAGATGGGAGATGGTGTTGGTGTGTGGTGATGGTGGTGGTGATGGTGTTGGTGTGTGTGGTGATGGTGGTGGTGTGATGGTGTTGGTGTGTGGTGGTTGTGTTGGTGTGTGGGTGATGCAGTATCATTGTGATGGAGATGAGGTTGGTGTGTGGTGATGGTGGTGGTGATGGTGTTGGTGTGTGGTGATGGTGTTGGTGTGTGTGGTGATGGTGTTGTGTGTGGTGAGGGTGGTGGTGGATGGTGTTGGTGTGTAGATGGTGTTGGTGTGTGGTGATGGTGGTGGTGATGGTGCTGGTGTGTGGTGATGGTATGGTGTGGGTGATGGTGGTGGTGGTGTTGGTGTATGGTGGTGGTGTTGCTGCGTGGTGATGGTGTCGTTGTGATGGAGATGGTGTTGGTGTGTGGTGATGGTGGTGGTGGTGGTGGTGGTGTTGGTGTGTGGTGATGGTGTTGCTGTGGTGATGGTGTCGTTGTGATGGTGATGGTGTTGGTGTGTGGTGGTGGTGTTTAGGAGAGTAATTTCAATAGCTTACTGCTTTAATAATAATATTATAATAATGTTGCATTCTCTCTCTCTCTCAGCCTCCAGTAGCTGACTCTCCCACACCTGCCTGGGAAAGCCCACCTTGAGAGCTGGAACACGGATGCATGTAAATATTCAAGTCATTCTAGACTTCCACTCACTCACTCACTCTCCCTCCTCTCCCTCCTCTCCCCTCTCCCTGCCTCTCTCCTCTCCCTGCCTATCCCTCTCCCCTCTCCCTGCCTCTCTCCCTCTCGCCTCTCCCTGCCTCTCTCCCTCCCGCCTCTCCCTGCCTCTTTTCCTCCTCCCCTGCTCTTATTTCTCTCTCTCTCTCTCTCTCTGCTTTCTTCTATCGTTCTCCTCTTCTTTTTCCCCAGTCCTTTATATCACTCTTGTTCTCCTCTTATCCTCTCTTCTGTGTCTAATTCCCCTTTCTCTTCTATGTTTCCTTCCTTTTCTTCTATCCTTCCTCCGTCTTCTCTCCTTCCTCTTCTTCTCTAACCTTCCTTTTCCGTCTCTATGATCTCCATCCCCTTCCTCTTCGTCTCTTTCATCTCCTTCCTCTTCCTCTCGTGTGCTTCCTCTTTCTCGCTTCCGCTTTCCATTTCTTCCCTTCCTTCCTCTTCCTCTTCTCACTTCCATCTTCTTCCTCCTCTTTTTTTCTCTCTCTCTTCCCTCTCCATCTTCGTCTCATCTCTCTGTCTCCTTCCTCCCTCTCCTCTCTTGTCCTGTGACGTCACTACCTGGTCATGGACGTCAGCCGATTGTCATTAAATAGGGTCACCCCTCCCACACCCTCACTGCCCCTCCCCACACTTCCCTTGCCTGCCCCTCCCCACACCCTCACTGTCCTTCCTCAAACATTCCCTGCTCCCCTGACTCTCTTTGCTCTGCCCTCCCCACACTTCCCTTGCCTGCTCCCTCCCCACACCCCTCACTGTCCTTCCTCAACATTCCCCCTGCCCCCTCCCCACACCCCCCTTGCCTGCCCCCTCCCCACACCCCTCACTGTCCTTCCCTCAAACATTCCCTGCCCCTCCCCCACACACTTCCCTTGCCTGCTCCCCACACCCCTCCATGCCCCCCCACACCTCCATGCCTCTCCCCACACACACACACTCCCCAGCCCCCTCCCCTGCTACTGCAAGTATCCAACAGTGACCATTCCTGGAGTGAGTGAAGCATGACGCGGGCTGACCACTCTGTACCAGAAATGAATGCTGTATGTTGTGAATGTTGTATACAGAGTGTTGTATGTTGGTAATATTGTATGTTGTGAGTGTTGTATGTTGTGAGTGTTGTATGTTGTGAATGTTGTATGTTGTGAGTGTTGTATGTTGTGAATGTTGTATGTTGTGAGTGTTGTATGTTGTGAATGTTGTATGTTGTGAGTGTTGTATGTTGTGAATGTTGTATGTTGTGAATGTTGTATGTTGTGAATGTTGTATGTTGTGAGTGTTGTATGTTGTGAATGTTGTATGTTGTGAGTGTTGTATGTTGTGAATGTTGTATGTTGTGAGTGTTGTATGTTGTGAGTGTTGTATGTTGTGAGTGTTGTATGTTGTGAGTGTTGTATGTTGTGAGTGTTGTATGTTGTGAATGTTGTATGTTGTGAGTGTTGTATGTTGTGAATGTTGTATGTTGTGAGTGTTGTATGTTGTGAATGTTGTATGTTGTGAGTGTTGTATGTTGTGAATGTTGTATGTTGTGAATGTTGTATGTTGTGAATGTTGTATGTTGTGAGTGTTGTATGTTGTGAATGTTGTATGGTGTGAGTGTATGTGAATGTTGTATGTTGTGAATGTTGTATGGTGAGTTGTATGGTGTGAGTGTTGTATGTTGGAATGTTGTATGTTGTGAGTGTTGTATGTCAGAATGTTGTATGTTGTGAGGTTGTATGGTGTGAGAGTTGTATGGTGTGAGTGATGTTGTGAATGTTGTATGTCAGAGTGTTGTATGTTGTGGTTGTATGTTGTGAGTGTTGTATGTTGTGAATGTTGTATGTGTGAATGTTGTATGTTGTGAGTGTTGTATTGTTGTGAGTGTTGTATGTTGTGAATGTTGTATGTTGTGAATGTTGTATGTTGTGAGGTTGTATGTTGTGAATATGTATGTTGTGAGTGTGTATGTGTGAGAGTTGTATGGTGGAGTGTTGGTTTGAATGTTGTATGTTGTGAGTGTTGTATGTTGTGAGTGGTATGTGGAGAGTTGTGGGTGTAGAGTTGTATGGTGTGAGTGTTGTATGTTGTGAATGTTGTATGTTGTGAGTGTTGTATGTTGAGAGTTGTATGGTGAGAGTTGTATGGTGTGAGAGTTGTATGTAGTGAATGTTGTATGTTGTGAGTGTTGTATGTTGTGAATGTTGTATGTGGAGAGGTATGTTGTGAATGTTGTATGTTGTGAATGTTGTATGTTGTGAGTGTTGTATGTTGTGAATGTTGTATGTTAGAATGTTGTATGGTGTGAGAGTTGTATGTTGTGAATGTTGTAGAATGTTGTATGGTGTGAGAGTTGTATGGTGTGAGTGTTGTATGTTGTGAATGTATGTTGAGTGTTATGTTGTGAATGTTGTATGTTGTGAGTGTTGTATGTTGTGAATGTTGTATGTTGTGAGGTTGTATGTTGTGAGTGTTGTATGTTGTGAGTGTTGTATGTTGTGAGTGTTGTATGTTAGGAATGTTGGTATGTTGTGAATGTTGTATGTTGTGAATGTTGTATGTTGTGAGTGTTGTATGTTGTGAATGTTGTATGTTGTGAATGTTGTATGGTGTGAGTTGTGTGTTGTGAATGTTGTATGTTGTAATGTTGTATGTTAGAATGTTGTATGTTGTGAGTGTTGTATGTTGTGAATGTTGTATGTTGTGTAGAGAGAGTTGTATGTTGGAATGTGTATGTTGTGAATGTTGTATGGTGTGAGAGTTGTATGGTGTGAGGTTGTATGTCAGAATGTTGTATGTTGTGAGTGTTGTGTTGTGAATGTTGTATTTGTGAGTGTTGTATGTGTGAGAGTTGTATGGTGTGAGGTTGTATGTTGGAATGTTGTATGTTGTGAGTGTTGTATGTGTGAATGTTGTATGTAGAGTTGTATGGTGTGAGAGTTGTATGGTGAGTGATGTGAATGTTGTATGTTGTGAGTGTTGTATGTTGTGAATGTTGTATGTCGGAGTGTTGTATGTTGTGGTATGTTGTGAGTGTTGTATGTCAGAGTGTAAGTTTGGGAGTGTTGTATGTTGGAGTGTTGTATGTAGAATGTGTATGTTGTAGTGTTGGGTTGTAGAGTGTTGTATGTTGTGAATGCAGTGGTGATGTTGTATGTCAGAATGTTGTATGTCAGAGTGTTGTATGTTGTAATGTTGTATGTTGTGAATGTTGTATGTCAGGAGTGTAGTATGTTGGTGAATGGTATGTTTGTGAGGTAGTATGGTGTGAGAGTTGTATGGTGTGAGGTTGTATGTCAGAATATGTCAGAGTGTTGTATGTTGGAATGTTGTATGTCAGAGAGTTGTATGGTGTGAGTTGTATGGTGTGAGTGTTGTATGTCAGAATGTTGTATGTGTGAGGTTGTATGTTGGAATGTTGTATGTTGTAGAGTGTTGTATGTTGTGAATGTTGTATGTTGGAGTGTTGGTATGTTAGGAGTGTTGTATGTTGTATGTGTCAGGAGGTTGTATGTCAGAATGTTGTATGCAGAATGTTGTATGTTGTGAATGTTGTATGTTGTGAGGGCAGGTTGTGAATGTTGTATGTTGTGAATGTTGTATGTGTGTGAGTGTTGTATGTTGTGAATGTTGTATGTTGTGAATGTTTGTGGTTGTGAATGTTGTATGTTGTGAGTGTGTATGTTGTGAATGTTGTATGTTGTGGAATGTTGTATGGTGAGAGTTGTATGTCAGAATGTTGTATGTTGTGAATGTTGTATGGTGTGAGAGTTGTATGGTGTGAGGTTGTATGTTGTGAATGTTGTATGTTGTGAGTGTTGTATGTTGTGAATGTTGTATGTTGTGAATGTTGTATGTTGTGAGTGTTGTATGTAGAATGTTGTATGTTGTGAATGTTGTATGTTGTGAGTGTTGTATGTTGTAGAGAGTTGTATGTTGTGAGTGTTGTATGTTGTGAATGTTGTATGTTGTGAATGTTGTATGTTGTGAGTGTTGTGTTGTGAATGTTGTATGTTGTGAATGTTGTATGTTGAGGTTGTATGGTGTGAGAGTTGTATGGTGTGAGTGTTGTATGTTGTGAATGTTGTATGTTGTGAGTGTTGTATGTTGTGAATGTTGTATGTTGTGAGAGTTGTATGGTGTGAGTGTATGGTGAGTGTTGTATGTTGTGAATGTTGTATGTTGTGAGTGTTGTATGTTGTGAGAGTGTATGGTGAGAGTTGTATGGGAGAGTTGTATGTGATTGGTTGTGAATGTTGTATGTAGTGAGGTTATGTTGTGAGTGTTGTATGTTGTGAGTGTTGTATGTTGTGAATGTTGTATGTTGTGAGAGTTGTATGGTGTGAGAGTTGTATGGTGTGAGTGTTGTATGTTGTGAATGTTGTATGTTGTGAGTGTTGTATGTTGTGAGAGTTGTATGGTGTGAGAGTTGTGTATGGTGTGAGAGTTGTATGTAGTGAATGTTGTATGTTGTGAATGTTGTATGTAGTGAGTGTTGTATGTTGTGAGTGTGTATGTGGGTATGTTGTGAATGTTGTAGTGTGAGAGTTGTATGGTGTGAGAGTTGTATGTTGACATACTCACTCTTCAATCTAACATAATATCACTGTATACCGTGACGTCACTTCCCACACCGTGACGTCACTACCTACACCGTGACGTCACTAACCTACACCGTGACATCACTAACCTACACCGTGACGTCACTAACCTACACCATGACGTCACTACCCTCATTGGAACATTTATATATAAAGTTATACTGAGTAATTATTAACATACACAGAGTTTGTTGGATCTATGAGTGACAACAGAAGGCAATTGTGTACTGTTGAAGCTTAAAGACTTATGAAAGAGAGAGAAAGAGAGCGAAGAAAGGAATAGAGAAAGAGAGAGAGGAGGAATAGGGAGAGAAAGAGGGAGTAAAGAGAGAAGTAGAAGAAGAGAGAGAGAGAGAGAGAGAGAGAGAGAGAGAGGAGCAACGCACGCACGAACGAACAAACACATCGGCATATACCTAATCATATACACATATCATACTTGTTACACCCCGCCTAGGAAGAGAGAAGGGGAGGAGGAGGAGGAGAGTCGGTGTTGGAGGTGGGGAGAGGGGGGTGGGCTATATCTAATTGGGAGTATAACGCTGGCCGGCGAGTCCTCAAAGGTGTACCAGGTTAATTAAACAGGTATGTGAGAGGTGAGGTGAGGGGGGGAGGTAGAGATGAGAAGGTGGGGGGTAGGGAGGGAGGGAAGGAGGGGTAAGAGAGGGGGGGTAGGGGTAGTCTAGACAGTCCTGGCTCATAGTTTATCGGTATGTGTTGTGTGTACTAAGTGTGTGTGTGGGGGGTGAGGGAGTATGTTGGGGGTGGAGAGGGTATGTTGGGGAGGAGTGTGTTGGGAAAAGGGGTGTATGTGAGGGGGGAGGTGGTATGGAGGGGAACATGTGTGTTGGGAAAGTGTGTGTGTGTGTGTGGAGAGAGAGAGAGAGGAGAGAGAGAGAGAGAGAGAGAGAGAGAGAGAAAAGGGGTGTGGGAAGGTTTTGTGTGTTGGGAGGGTGTGGGGGTATGTGGGTTGGTGGGGAGGCAGGTGTGTTTAGGGAGGGGGGGAGGGCAGGTACAGGTGTTGGGAGGGTGTGGAGGGAGAGCTATTTTGGGAGGAGGTTTGAGCACTTAACTATACAGTTTAGTAAAATGGCGGTGGTCGAGTGCAGTGGCGGCTACTCTTTTCCCTTGTGCACCTAGAGCTCAGTGTGGTGTATCCTCGCTGCCCTTAACTGGGTGTCGGGACTGTGGGATCTACTTTCATGTACTACTCCTGGATGTTGTTAAGCCATTATTGATGTGTTGTGGGGCGGCGCTCGTACTGACAGTGTTGTTGTGTGTTGTGATTAACGTTAAAATATTCTTAAATCCAGCTGGACGGAGGAGACATAAACAAGACTGGTGTGTGTGTGTTGTTAATAACCTAATTGACTATAGTAACACGGTAACAGGCGGGCCACCGGGGGAAAAAGTGGCCTTGTTAACTTCACTCCCAGACCAAAAAACAATAATGACTAATATTACGTAAAACAACAGAGTAATTGTTTCCTATACAAGGTCCAATAAAAGGTTGTAAGTTGTTAGGTAACGATATAAACAGTGACCCGAGAAACTCTTGGAGGGGACAAAGAACATCATAAACTGATCCAAGTATCAGATACACAGATGAGAAAAAAAGGCGAATAGACAAGAGGCGATGTAATTCAATCCTGGAGAATCCGGTAGCGTCGACCACACTCCGGCCCCGATAAAACTCTCAAGACAAAACAAAAGACTGGCGGCGGCGGCGGCGACTGGGCCCATAAGACACCAGCCTCTATAAAACTGGCGGCTGTCGCTAGGGGACCGAAATATGGCAAGGGTCCCTCTCCTAAATGACGACAATTCTCCCCAACTCCTCCTGCAATGATGGAGGGGTGAAGGAGGAGAACAGGGATAGAAGGAGGGAGGAGAGCGATGAGATTTTCATTAGCAAGATTAATTGATGGCGTAAATTGAGGCTGAACTTGAGAACACGCTTCGAGGACGGCGCCAGATTTTCCTCGTCATCATCTTCGTCGTCGTCGGCTGATGATGATCGTCACTCTGGATAAGTTATCGTGCCGGGTAGAATCCTCAGAGACTCGTACGGTCAAATAAACTGTTAAGATCTCTGAACCCCTCTAACCGACTCACTTAAGTTACGACACAAAGATGGACTCACAAAGATTATTACTACGTTACATTGCCCTCCTAAACGGTGACGGAGACACGCACCTAAGGGAGCGTGATTGGTTGATTTTTTCGTGTAAGTGCCAATGAGAGAATGCTATTGGTGGGTTGACAGTATGCTCAGGCCCATTGGAAGACAGATACACAATTACTGATTTCTTTGGGGAATTTCATTTGTCTTTTTTTTACGTATTTTCAGTTTTTATCCTTTTTTATTATTTAATTGACTTTATTTTATATGGGGTATTTTATTTATTATTTTATTTTATGCTCATATATTTTCTTTATTGTTTTATATGGAAAACATTTATTTATCTTTTTTTAAAGTGATGTTCCTTGTTTTTAGCGATATTCATTAGTTTTTAGCGATATTCATTTGTTTTTAGCGATGTGCATTTATTTTTTGTTTATATTTTTCATAATGTTATTTCCTGCGGCTCTTACAACACGGCAAAACTTTTATACATTTACATATTAATTCAACTTATAAATAATTAATGCATGTATAAATAACTTGTTCAATTTATATTTTCTATTTATGTTTTAATTACTATTATTTCCTCTCGTTACTCAAGTTCTTATTTATTCATTCTATTTATATTTGTATTGTTAGTCACTATTTTATATTATTTACAGTCTCACTCCCTTCCATTACTGTATTATTATTATTATTAGTATTATACTTGCTAATTGGGGCATTCATAAAGCATTACCTGAGATATACCTGTCTGTCTTATGAGAGAGGAAGGAAGAGAAGGGGTGAGGAGAGGGAGGAAAGGGTGAGGGAATGGAAGGGGGGGGATGTGTGAAGGGAGGGACGAGGGAGGGAGGACAGACACATAGTTTACACTTCACTGCTTCTCTAATTTATGACCTTCGCCAGGTGAGTTTGAAGGAGGGAGGAGGGAGGAGGAGAAGGGAAAGGGGTATGGAAGAGAGAGTGGTGAAGGTTAAAAAGGAAGGGGGGGGGGTATGGGTTTGATTACACACATACACACTCATGGGGTATATTGTCCGTAAAACAACCAGATTCTATCATTAACTCGTAAACGATAAGAGAAAAATATTGATTCACACACCAAGTTCAATATTCTAAAGGTTCTTAAGTTAATTTCTCCCTTAACTGTGGAATGTATCTAACCTGACTCACTTAATCTGAGTCACTTAACCCGACTCACTTAACCCGACTCACTTAACTTACGACATAAAGTTGGATTCTCAAAGGATCATAAATATAAATCTTTTTTCCCCGTGTTACTTGAGGTAGAGTCTCGGTGTTGTTTGGAAGTCATTGTGGGGCGCCATGTTTGTGTGATGGTTAGAATAAATACGTTTTTACATCACCAACGCAATGCTAACGTAACAACAGTAGCGGCACAGCCAATGTCACAGCGTCACATTCACCGTCACAGCTACAGCGTCACAGTCACCGTCACAGCCACAGCGTCACAGTGAACACCACAGCCGCAGTAGCCCATTTTAGCGATCACCTTATCATGTGATCTGCGTGTGGACGATACCATCACTCTCAATGGTAGCGCACAAACTGTTCGATAGTGACGCTGTGGTGACGCTATGGTGTAACGCTACAGGTGTGTGGGTGGCGTGACGGGCCCCACACAGATCACCATACGATAACACCTCGCCCCGTGTCAACACAGCGGCCTATCGTTCATCATCTGTCATTCTTGATGGTTTTCGCGTTATTTCTTGTTTTGAGTCTCGTCTTTCCGTTCTTCGTTGTTTCTTTAGGTTGGTTTGTTATTTATTATTATTATATTTGTTATGTTTTATCCTGTTATTGGTAGATGTTTTAATTGAATACGATAATATTTCAGTCATAAACGAATGTCAACCGTTATAGTTCGTGTCATTGTTAATAATTGTTTTTTTTTCGTTTTTTTTTATTTTTATTATGACCTGATACCATGTTTTAGCTTTTTTGATAACAAGTGGTTGAAATTTTCTGAAGTTTGTTTCTAAAAGGTTATTTTTTATTTGTTTAAAACGAGTTTCAAACAACAACATAGCCATGTACGATAGCGTTTGGAGCCGAGTTGTCGATATTTATTACTTTCTTTTGTTGATGTTTCTTATTTTCTTTCTTTTATTATGTCAGTGTTGTAGTATTTATATTTCTACATCATTATTAATTAGTACATAATTTGCTAAAGTTCCCCATAGGTAAATAAGTATATCATAAATATTCTCTGCAACACTGAGTCAGAATCGTAATTATCGTTCATCACCCATCACTAGCGACATTCATTTGTTTCTTTTGTTGTGGTTTACTTCATTTATTGTACCACACGACTATCCTCTCCACTTATATGTCATTAATAAGTATAGATGATTGACCGGTGTTAATCCATAAGTGACGCCGTTTCGATTTTGTTTATTTTAAGACTTGAGTTATAGTATAGAAGATGTTGACGTGTAGTAATGCATTATAACATCAATATGGCAGGGAGGGTCTCTTGTGCACACCTCACCTATTGATTGCTCAGTCTTCTCTCTTATGTACGTCTTTATCTCCCTGTCTCTGTCTGTCTGTCTGTTTCTCTCTCCTTCCTTCTTTTTATCTGCTTGTCTGTCTGTCTCGTTCTGTATCTGTGGTCTTATCATGCTCTCTATCTGTCTTTATCTGTTTATATATATTTCTCTCTATCTATATATCTGTCTATCTATCTATCTATCTCTGTCGATTTATCTATTGAACTGCCTTTCTTTCTACCACAACTTTACCCCCCCCTCCCTGTAGTGAGTAGTACCCCCAGATATTTCCACCCAATAGGAGTCCCCGAGTAGTGGTACCCCTAAGTAGAGGTTGTACCTATGTGTCCTCAAGTAGAGTAGTGGTACCTCAAGTAGAGTAGTGGTGCCTCAAGTGAGTAGTGGTGCCCCCAAGTAGAGTAGTGGTACCCTCAAGTAGAGTAGTGGTACCTCATAGTAGAGTGTGGTGCTCCTCAGAGTAGTGTTGTACCCCTCAAGTGAGTAGTGGTGCCTCAAGTAGTGGTGGTGCCCTCAAGTAGTAGTGGTGCCCTAAGTGAGTAGTGGGCCCCTCAAGAGTGAGTAGTGGTACCCTCAAGGTAGCCCCAGTGAGTGGTGGTACCCTCAAGTAGAGTAGTGGTGCCCTCTAAGTAGAGTAGTGGTACCTCCAAGTAGAGTGGTGGTGCCCCCAAGTAGAGTAGTGGTGCCCTAAGTGGAGGTTGTGCCCCAAGTAGAGTAGTGGTACCCTCTAGTGGTCCAAGTCGAGTAGTGGTACCTCAAGTAGAGTAGTGGTACCCCCTAAGTAGAGGTTGTACCCCCAAGTGAGGTTGTACCCCAAGTAGAGTAGTGGTGCCCTCAAGTAGTATAGTGTCCCTAATGGGTTGCCCCCAAGTAGTAAGTGGTGCCCTCAAGTAGAGTAGTGGTCAGTGAGGTTTCCCCCAAGAGGGTTGTGCCCCCAAGTGGAGTAGTGGTACCCTCAAGTGAGAGTGGTGCCCCTCAGAGTAGTGGTGGCCCCTAAGTAGAGGTTGTACCCCCTGGGTTGTCAAGTGAGTAGTGGTACCTCAGTGGGTGGTGCTAAGTAGAGGTTGTGCCCCCAAGTGGAGGTTCCCCCAAGTAGAGTAGTGGTGCCCTCAAGTAGAGTAGTACTCCCAAGTAGAGTAGTGGTACCCCAAGTGAGTAGTAGTACCCTCAAGTAGAGTAGTGGTACCCTCAAGTGGAGTAGTGGTGCCCTAAGTAGAGGTTGTGCCCCCAAGTGAGGTTGTACCCCAAGTAGAGTAGTGGTACCCTCGGGAGAGTAGTGGTGCCCTCATAGAGTAGTGGTGCCCTGTGGTTCCCCAAGTAGAGGTTGTACCCCTAGAGTAGTGGTACCTCAAGTAGAGTAGTGGTACCCTCAAGTAGAGTAGTGGTACTCCCAAGTAGAGTAGTGGTGCCCCCAGAGTAGTGGTACCCTCAAGTAGAGTGGTGGTGCCCTCAAGTGGAGTAGTGGTACCCTCAAGTAGAGGTTGTACCCCCAAGAAGAGGTTGTACCCCTAAGATTTATCCCCCCTCTGAGGTTTACGAGCCGAGGAGACACGAACCAACCATCATGTTATGGATGAGTGAGTAGACTGCCCCCTGGCCAGTTTACACCCTCCAGGTTACCCTCCAGTAACCCCCCCTCAGGTACGACAGGTTATCTCCCCATTAGCTACCGCTGCCTTGGTACCCCCTCCTCCCCTTCCCCTCCACCTTCCCCACCCCCAATTTGGTTTACCCAACTATTACCATCTCAGGTGCTTAATGAGCCAGCCAGGCACTACCCCTCCTTCCATCTCCCTCTCCCGACATATTCTCTCCCTTCCTCTTCCCCTTCCCCCCTCCCTTTCTGGTGTGTGTGTACGTGAGGGAAAGGAGGAAGAGGAAGATGATTAGACAAGTTGAATGAAAGACGAGAGAAAGATGTGAGAGAAGGAGGTGATGGAGGGAGAAAGGAGAAGGGGTAGCAAGGTGAGATGGAGAGGGAGGGAATAAAGGAAGAAGTGAGAGAGGTAGGAAGGACGACGAAGAGACTCTGAGGAAGAATAATGATAATGATGATGGTAATATTATTAGTAGTAATGAAAGAGAGAGAGAGAGAGAGAGAGATAATATATAATCACCCATAAACATATTAGTTCTTCCTCCTCCCTTCACCTCTCCCCCTCCTCCCCTCTCACCCTCCCTCTCACTTCTACGGACAGTCAGGTATAATTGAGTGTTTTAGGCAGTGACTCAGAAGTTGACGACCGTGGAGATTAACCCAAGTAGTGTGTGTCTGTCTGTCAGTCAGTGGTCATACCCGCTGAGGGAGAGAGGGGGTGGAGTTGATGAAGAAGGAGGGAGGGAGAGAAGGGAGGGCAGGGTGATGAGGGAAGGAGGGGGAGGAGGAGGGTGAGGTTGATGAGGGAAGGAGGAGGGGAGAGGAGGGGTGAGGTTGATGAGGGAAGGAAGGGAGGGAAATAAAGGTTGGGTGGATGAGAGAGGGGGGTTAGTAGGAGGGAGAGAAAAGGGTGGGGATGGAGGACGAAGAAGAAAAGAGGAAAGAGTGGGTGAGGTGGATGGGGGAAAGGAGGGTGGGAAGAGAATAGGGTGAGATGGATAAGAGGGGGGAGGCAAACGAAGGAATGGAGGGAGAGGAAGAGGAATAGAAAAGGGATGAGAATAAAGAAAGGCTAAGAGCAAGAGAGAGAGAGAGAGAGAGACAGAGAGAGGGGTGGAAGGAGAGAGAAGGAAGGAGAGGGAGGGGAGGCACTATTTACCTCCCTCCACTCCCTCCCTCCCCTCATCTAGCATTGGCGTGAGAGGTGAGGAAGAAGGGCAACAAGCGTGTAATGATGATGAATGAAGAGAGAAGAAGATGAAGGAGGAGGAAGAGGAGGAGGGGAAGAAGAAGAACTGGTCATAAACTAGTTACTTAAATTGGCTGAAAATTGTACTTGTTTTATTTTATTTATTTTTATCTTGACGTAAATTAATGTTATTGTCTTTGTTGTTAATTTATTGTTGTTTGTTTGTTTGTAATTACTGGGAGTATTGTTGATTGTTCTTATTCTCTCTCTCTCTCTCTCTCTCTCTCTCTCTCTCTCTCTCTCTCTCTCTCTCTCTCTTGTCTCTCTTCCCTCTCTCTCTCTCCCTCTATATTTCTGCCTGCTTATCTTTCTGTCTGTCTTTTCTCTCTTCTATCACTCTCTGTCTCTCTTTATCTGTCCCTCTCTTCCACTTACACACCTCATCCACCCCCCCCACCCACCCACGCGCACCCACGCTGCCTCAGGTGGTCAGGAATGCTAGAGGAAGCCGCTTGACCTAGTTTCACCTTATCCGGGTGGCGAGGAAGGAGGGCAGTCAGCTGAGGTCAGGTCAAGATTCTCTGGTTAAGTAACAAGACGTTGAGAGAGGGGAATGACCTGGTGTGGTGGTGGTAGAAGTAGTGGTAGTGATGGTAGTTGTTGTTGTTGTTGTAGTAGTGGTAATAGTAGTACAGATGATGATAGATGGTAGTAGTGGTTATAGTGATGGTAGATGTTAGTAATTGTTGTTGTAAGGATGGTAGTAGT
>NW_024747682.1:40000-102500 GCF_018991925.1 Homarus americanus | reverse complement strand
CGTGACCTCATCATCTACCTGTCAATTTTCCTGTCTGCCATTGTCTGTGTGTCTCTCTGTCTGCCATCTGTCTGTCTGTCCATCTGTCTGTGTGTTCCTGTCTGTCTGCCATCTCCTGTCTGTCCATCTGTCTGTGTGTCTGTGTCTGCCACCTGTCTGTGTGTCTGTCTGTCTTTTATTAATTCTCTCTGTCTATCTGTCGGTTCAGTACGTTCGTGTGTTTGTTAGTCTGTATATCAGTCTGTTTGTCGTCCGTGTCTGTCTCTGTCTGTCGGTCTGTCTGTCTGTCTGTCTGTCTGTCTGTCTGTGTTTGTGTGTATGATTTTTTGTGTTTCTTGTATGTTTTTGTATTTTATAATTAAAGTTTGGTGATTTAATATACTACACACACACACACACACACACACACACACACACACACACACACACACACACACACACACACACACACACACACACACACACACTAAAGCAAGGACACAGTTTTAAGTCATCCTTCAACAACATCTAAATGACTCGAGAAGTGAACTATTTAATTGGCTCATTGGTGGGTCTTGACGGAACGGCTTTAGGAGAGAATGGTCAGCTGTGTGTGTGGGGGAGAAAATATAGGCGTGTGTGTGTGAGAGAGAGAAGTACCGTGTGTGGGGGGGAGAGATAGGCGTGTGTGTTTATGTGTGTGTGAGAGAGAGAGAAATGCCCGTGTGTGTGTGTGTGTGTGAGAGAGAGAGAGAGAAGTACCCGTGTGTGTGTGTGAGAGAGAGAGAGAGAGAGAGAGAGAGAGTACCCGTATGTGTGTGTGTGTGTGTGTGTGTATGTGTGCGTGCGTGAAGTACCCGTGTGTGTGTGTGTGTGTGTGGAGAGAGAGAGAGAGAGAAGTCCGTGTGTGTGTGTGTGTGCGTGAGAGAGAGAGAGACCGTGTGTGTGTGAGAGAGAGAGAGAGAGAGAGAGAGTGTGTGTGTGTGCGTGAGAGAGAGAGTCCGTGTGTGTGTGTGTGTGAGAGAGAGGGCGTGTGTGTGTGTGTGTGCGTGAGAGATGCCCGTGTGTGTGTGTGTGTGGAGAGCCGTGTGTGTGAGAGAGAGAGTACCCGTGTGTGTGTGTGTGTTTATAAGAGAGAGAGATACTCTGTAATACAAAAAAATATTATAGCGTTTTAGGAAATGTTAGTGTAATTATTGAGTAAAATGGCACGAACAATATTACGTTTTTCTATTAAAATGTCAAAAGTGTTGATATTTATACACGAGACACACACACACACACACACACACACACACACACACACACACACACACACACACACACACACACACACTTCCCCCCCTCACTCACCTGTGTCATCCTCCATCCTCCCTCCCCCCCTTTGACGCGTCAGGATCAAGCTGCCTGCTGATTGGTGGAGCCGTAGAAGGTGATATTGGATTGGTTGACTCGATGGACGCGAAATTCTACCTGAACATGTCATAGTGAGATAGTGACGTGGGAGAGACATGGGAGAGAGAGAGGGAGAGGAGGAGAGAGCAGCGAGGAAGGGGGTGGGAGATAGAGGGGGGGTAGAGGAGGGAAAAGAGAGTGTGCGTGGCGAGTGAGAGTGGGTGAAGTTATTGGTCTATTGCATTATTTCTCTCTCTCTCTCTCTCTCTCTCTCTCTCTCTCTCTTCTCTCTCTCTCTCTCACCTATCTCCCTTTTCCTTACCTCTCCCTCTCTCTCACTTCCTTGATCCTTCTTCCCCCCCTACTCTCTCTCTTCCTTTCTCCCGCTCTCTCATTACTCATTCTCTCCCATCTCCCTCTCGTTTCTCTCACTTCCGCTTCTGCCTCTCTCCCCTTCCCCATTCCACCTTCCCCTCAGTTCCCCTCTTCCGTCTCCCCGTCTTCCTTTCCCCACTCCCCCTTCTCCTTGTCTCTCCTTCTCTCTCCTCCCCCACTCTCCCACCTCCCTCTCCCCACTCTCCCACCTCCTCCCCACTCCCCACCTCCCTCTCCCACTCCACCTCCCTCTCCTCTACTCCCCCCTCCCTCTCCTTTCTCTCCCTCCCTCCCCCACTCTCCCACCTCCTCCCTCTCCCCACTCCCTCCTCTCCCCACTCTCCCAGCTCCCTCTCCCCCTCTCCCAGGCTCCCTCTCCCCCCACTCTCCCGGCTCCCTCTCAACATAGCCTCGTGTAGTATCCAGAATTCCAAATGTCCTCATTCCAAGGAATATTCATCACGTCTGGGAACGCTGCGACTAGTGGGGGTGAAGGGGGGAGGAGGTGGTGGGAAGAAGAGGATATGAAGGTGAGGATATGAGGAGAAATGAGGGCATGGGAAGGTGGATGATGGGAGTAGAATGAGAGAGGAAAGGATAGGGTGATGGGGAGGAAGGGGGTAAGGATGATGGGTGGGGGCCAGGGGAGGTGAAGGAGAAGGGGTGAGGGAGGATGGGGAGAAGGAGAGGGGCGATAGAAAGAGATGAGAAAGTGAAGGGAGGGCTGGATAGTAGGAGGGAAGAGGAGGGAGGATAGAGGTGAATGGTAGAGGGGGTGATGGGGAGGGGGTTTAGGAGATGGGAAGGGAGGATGCGCATTTCGCCACCATTATACACATGACCAGGTTCGTTATACATCCAGTGTTATGCTATATACTTACCCATTATACGCATTATACGCACACATTATATAAATTTTACGCATACACACATTATCGATATTATACACACACACACACACCTTACAATATACGCACATGTATGCATTTTCATGACATGTTCAAAGACACCCAGAACTACACAAACCACGCATGTAAACCGGCACACACACACACACACACACAGCCTCTTAACTAGGGTGATTTACGGCCATTTAGATCAACTGGGGTCGTCGTGGTTGAGTCGTATTTGACGTGGTTGTCGGGGTTTGTCGTGGGAGTCATAGTTTGGAATGCCTTGGTTTTAGTTTTGGGTTTGGTGTAGTTTATCGTGGTTTATGTTGGTTTATCATAGATGTTGTAGTTTATCGTAGTTGTTGGTGGTTATCGTGGTTGGCCGTAGTTGAGTTAGGAGAGATGGAATTCTCAGCACCAGATAGGATTTCATTTACACATTTGCATAAGTAAACAAATTTGCATTCCCAAGATGGCGGACGAGTTGTAGAACGATATTAGTAAATAAATAATACAACCTTTGTCTGCAATACTTGTGTTGTTGTTTGTTGTTGTTATAAGTTGTTATGGAAAAAGTTTGAATATTTTTCATCATAGTGTCTGTTGGCAACTCATCGTGACGTCACCGGAACAGCTGATATGGTAAACTAAAGCATAATCGACGGAAACACTCGCTGATAAGTTCACGTCGTTCATGAGTCTCTAATCCGGATATGTCGGGCGTTTATTCACGGATGATGAGTCAAATAATTCATGTTTTAATATTTCAACGTCTGGAAATCTGTGAAATAACGTTATACATAAAGTGTCTATGGCAGCCTGTAGTTGTTAATTATTATTATTGTTATTATTATTATTATTATTATTATTATTATTATTATTATTATTATTATTATTATAATTATAATTATTATTATTATTATTATTATTATTATTATTATTATTTATTATTATTATTATTATTATTATATTATAATTTTATTATTATTATTAATATAAATTAACATCTGCTATAATTATTTATATAATTACTCTCAATCATTATATTTTATTCACATCATTAATTTACTCATTAATTTATCATGATATTAACGTTATACAATATTATTATCAGTAGTTGAACCAGCTGTAATAACAGTGGCAGACTCTGCCGTGACCGGACACCCAACAGTGGCAGACTCTGCTGGGCGGAACAGCCAAAGTTAACTGGAACTGCCGTGGGCCGACAGCCACACAGTGGCAGACTGCGTGGGCCGGAACAGCCAAAGGCGGCAGGCCTCTGCGTGGTGGACAGCCAACACAGTGGAGACTCTGCCGTGGGCCGGACAGCCAAAAGTGGCAGACTCTGCCGTGGGCGGACAGCCAACAGTGGCAGACTCTGCCGTGGGCCGGACAGCCAACAGTGGCAGACTCTCGTGGGCCGGACAGCCAAGTGGCAGACTCTGCCGTGGGCCGGACAGCCAACACAGTGGCAGACCTGCGCCGTGGGCCGCTGGCCAAAGTGGCAGACTCTGCCGTGGGCCGGACAGCCAACAGTGGCAGACTCTGCCGTGGGCCGGACAGCCAAGATGGCAGACTGCCGTGGGCCCGGACAGCCAACACGGTGGCAGAGCTCTGCCGTGGGCCGGACAGCCGTGGCAGACTCTGCGTGGGCCGGACAGCCAACAGTGGCAGACTCTGCCGTGGGCTGGACAGCCACAGTGGCAGACTCTGCCGTGGGCCGGACAGCCAACAGTGGCAGACTCTGCCGTGGGCCGGACAGCCAACACTGGTGGCACTCTGCCGTGGGCCGGACAGCCAACAGTGGCAGACTCTGCCGTGGGCCGGACAGCCAACAGTGGCAGACTCTGCCGTGGGCCGGACAGCCAACACAGTGGCAGACTCTGCCGTGGGCGGACAGCCAACACAGTGGCAGACTCTGCCGTGGGCCGCACTGCCAACACAGTGGCGACTGGCTGCGCTGGGCAGCCAACAGTGGCAGACTCTGCCGTGGGCTGGACGCAGCCAACAGTGGCAGACTGCCGTGGCCGGACAGCCAACAGTGGCAGACTCTGCCGTGGGCCGGACAGCCAACAGTGGCGATCTGCCGTGGGCCGGGACAGCAACAGTGGCGAATTCGCCGTGGGCCGGACAGCCAACAGTGGCAGACTCTGCCGTGGGCCGGACAGCCCAACAGTGGCGAACTCTGCCGTGGGCCGGACAGCACACAGTGGCGAAACTCTGCCGTGGGCGGACAGCCAACACAGTGGCAGACTCTGCCGTGGGCCGGACAGCCAACAGTGGCAGACCTGCCGTGGGCTGGACAGCCAACAGTGGCAGACTCTGCCGTGGGCCGGACAGCCAACAGTGGCAGACTCTGCCTGGCCGGACAGCCAACAGTGGCAGACTCTGCCGTGGGCTAGACAGCCAACAGTGGCAGACTCTCCGTGGGCCGGACAGCCAACAAGGTGTGCGCCACCTTAATCGGTCAGCGGAAGTGATCTAATTAACCTGTGTGTGTGTGTGGCGGAAGTGAGGTATTGATACACACTCACCTGTGGCTGCAATACGGCCCAGATATCATCACCATTAGCTATGGTTTTCGCCCTTATTTGATGGACTGTGACAGCTTACATTACGCCCTGCCCTCTACACCACACCCAGGCCTCTCCACTCTACTATACCGAAATGTAAGCTATTTTATGGGTTTAAAATATGGGTTGATGTTAGTGGTGTGTGCTGGATGTGGTGGTGCAGGACTACACTGGCTGGATGTGAAGGAGAGGGTTTGTTTACTTGTGGGTGTGGAAGATGTGATGGGTAGCCTTTTATTGTGTATTAAGGTCTCTAATTGGTTAACTACCGTCGGTGATGCGTCACGGGGCCGGTAGTCGGCTCGTTAACGCTTCCGCAGGTGATCACGACTGTACAGGAGAAGGGAGGGAGAAAGGAAAAAGGTGATAAGCATGGAAGGTGTGAGAGAAGGAAGAGTGGGGAGGTTAATTATCGTCTGATGGTTAATTTATTATTATTATTATTATTATTATTATTATTATTATTATTATTATTATTATTATTATCATCATCATTATTATTGTTGTTTTTGTTATTATTATCGTTGGCTCTTGCTCGACGTCGTGTCCTTGGTCCTGGCTTGTGTTTCTTACGTACGTGATTAACCAGAAAGTGGACATGACAGTGACATTGGTCCCCACCCCTGAAGAGCTCTTACGAGGTAGATAATAGAGACGATTCGATTATTTTAAATAAGAAGTTAAAGTGAGGGTATTCGGGGATATATCGCGTGTTTGACTTTTAGGAAACACATACATGCTTTTTCTGGTAGTAGTAGTAGTAGTAGTAGTAGTAGTAGTAGTAGTAGTAGTCTTTCCGTCTCCATCTGTCTCTTTATTCATTTATCAGTCTATCTCTCTTCTCTATCTCTTTTACCTGTCATTTTCTCTCTGAAGGACTTTCTTTATCTCTCGACATCTCTCACTTTCTCTTTCTTTGTTTCTCTCTCCCATTTCTTCAAGGTCATGCTCACACAGAGGCCTGTTGATCAGTGACGTCACGGTGATTCTCTGATTGGATGGTTGATAACCCCCCTGACACTGACGTCATCCATCAGCTGATTAACCAAAACATCCTTTATCTCGGCGTGATGACCTCCAATAGAAACTGTACACGAAACTATTATCTTTTCTCATTGGTTGATCGAGGGAAGTAATTTCTAGTGTATAATTTAGAGAGATTAGCGTCATCTCTTAAGATACACCCAAGACAATGATATTATCAACCGTATATGACTTACAATGATTTAAAGACTAATTTGATGACGAAATACAATTATGCAATACACTCTAATGATGAAATAAATTGACACGTTAAGATACGATAAAATTCGGGTAATGTTTATAAAATTTGATAAAAAAAAACATTAGCATTTGTACTTCGAAATTAGTATAAATATCGCAGGTTATTTTCCATTATAAATACTCAACACTCGAGGGCTCTGGCCTTGGCTGTCAACACACGTATATCTCCCCCCCACCCCCACAAAAATAATATCTCGCCTTGGCAACTCGACCGCGGAAGTGGCGCCATCTGTTGATTGAAATTCTTACCAACTGAGCAATATTATCCTCTCGTGTTTCACTGGATGTTACAGGCTTTTTAAGAGAGCTGTTTGGTATGTTAGTTGTTTCCCTGTTTTCTGTTGGTTTGTGTTTTTATATATTGGTATCTTTATATATTGGATCATAATAATATATAATGATGATGATGATGATGATGATGAAATAATGATGAATGGAAGATGGTGATGATAAATAGAATAATAATAAACAAGTACTAATTAACGAATACCAAACTGTGGGTCGCAGATGTTGAGTGTCAGGATTTGGCCTCGTTAGCTGTGCCTTCCTTACCTACGTGTGTGTGTGGTGTAATGACTTGACCTCGTTAACTCTAATTTCGATTTTGTCCTCTCAGATGTATGTATGTATGTATGTATGTATGTATTTGTACGTATGTATGTATGTATGTATGTATATATATATATATGTATGTCTGTAGGTTTGTAATGTGTGTGTGTGTGTGCAATGTTTAGTATTTCGTTTCCACACACACACACACTATGTGTAACAGTAAGCGGGGAGAAAGGAGAGGAGAGGAGAGGAGAGGAGAGGAGAGTTGTGAAATTGGAAAATGATGAGGTGTTGGGAAGAGGAGGGAATGACTTTTGGAGAGAGGAAGGGCGGAGTGTTGGGGAGAGGAGGAAGGTGTTGGGAGAGGAGGAATGGGTGTTGGGGAGAGGAGGAATGGGTGTTGGGGAGAGGAGGAATGGTGTTGGGGAGAGGAGGAATGGGTGTTGGGAGAGGAGGGGTGTTGGGGAGAGGAGGAAGAGGGGGTGTTAGGGTTAGTGGTTATGGGGAGTTAATATAATGGGAGAAGGGTGGGGGGTAGTTTAATGAGGGTTAGAGAGGAGGAGGGATGGTCACAGCTTAATGGGGAGAGGGAGGAAAGGTAACGGCTATGTGGGGAGGAAGAGGACAGGTGTTACTGTGACACCTGTAGAAGTGACAAATATACACAGATGTGCCGGCAAGAGTGATTAATACACCTGCCAAGTTATGCTCTCTGACTGGCCTGTAGTTATGCCTTTGAGTGGTCAATGAGTTATTCTCTGACTGGACTGTGAGTTATGCCTTTTGGTGGTCAATGAGTTATGCTCTTCTGGGTGGCCAGTAAATAAAACACACACACACACACACACACACACACACACACACACACACACACACACACACACACTCAATGTTAATAAATTAGTCGTTAAACTTAACCTGCATACAATTCAAGGGAGGAGGAGGGTGATAGGAAGGCAGGAGGAAGGGTGAGTGAGAGGAGGAGAGGAAGAGGAGAGGAGGAAAGGGAGGAGGTAGATAGGCATGACCTGTCTCCCAAACAGATAGACAGAGAGATAGAAGGTCCATCACATACTGAGCCGGAACTACTAATGATCACCTGCCTGCCCACACCCACGCCCACACGCCCATCCTCGCTCGCTCTCTTTTCCCACACCCATACGCCACCATCCTCGCTCTCTTTTCTCACACCCATTCGGTCACACCCAGCATCTCTCTCTCTCTCTCTCTCTCTCTCTCTCTCTCTCTCTCTCTCTCTCTCTCTCTCTCTCTCTCTCTCTCTCTCTCTCTCTCTCAAGGTGAGTAAGTCTCCATAAACCAGTCCAATTAATCACCAGTTTATCCTTAATTAACACACCATTCATTTCTATTTAATCCTTCACTAATCCCTAATTCATTTTTCTATTAGCAACCAGTAAATCCCACATAATCACATGCTGTATAATCTCAAATAATCCCAATTAATCCACAATAATCTCACACACCTACAATTAATCCACAATAATCTCACACTACAATTAATCACAATAATCTCACATTCAATATCTCACACCTATTAATCCACAATAATCTCACTTCAATTAATCACAATAATCTCACTACAATTAATCACAATAATCTCACACACCACAATTAATCCACAATAATCTCACACACCAATTAATCACAATAATCTCACACACCTACAATTAATCCACAATACTCTCACACCTACAATTAATCCACAATAATCTCACACACCGACAATTAATCCACAATAATCTCACACACCGACAATTAATCCACAATAATCTCACACCTACAATTAATCCACAATAATCTCACACACCGACAATTAATCCACAATAATCTCACACCGACAATTAATCCACAATAATCTCACACACCTACAATTAATCCACAATAATCTCACACACCGACAATTAATCCACAATAATCTCACACACACAATTAATCCAATATAATTTAACTCCAATTAATCCCAAATAATCACAGTACTGTCAATCACCAATTCATATAAAATTTCTTCTCTAATTAATTCCACCATTTTTTTCTCAATTTGTCACCAGTCAGTGGCCAATTAAGTCCAGTTAATGCCCAGTTAAGTCAGTTAGTGTCCAATTAAGTCCAGTTAGTGTCCAATTAGGGTCCAGTTAGTGTGATTAAGTCCAGTTAGTGGCCAATTAAGTCCAGTTAGTGCCCAGTTAAGTCCAGTTAGTGCCCAATTAAGTCCAGTTAATGCCCAGTTAAGTCCAGTTAGTGTCCAATTAAATACATTCAAAGCCTATTTATGTCCAGTCAGTGCCTAGTTAAGTCCAATTAAGTCCAGTCAATGCCCATTTAGGTTCAATTAAGTCCAGTTAGTGTCCAGTTAATTCAGTCAAGGCCCAGTTATGTCCAATTAGTGCTCAGTTAAGTGCAATCAAAGCCTATTAATATCCAGTCAGGGTCCAGTCAGGGTCCAGTCTGGGTCCAGTCTGTGCCTTGTTAAATGCACCTTACACCAGACATTACCTGTACTAATTACCCAACTTAACCTAATTAATACAATTAACCCTAATTAATACTTAAATAATCCCATAGAAATATATCCTATTTAATCCCTAGTGAATCCCAGGTAATCCCCTTGATGATCATCGTAATTGGAGGTGAAATAGGAGGCGTGGGAGAGCCGCGCCCCGTCTACCAATTACACAGGAGTGAGAGTCGTGGGTACTTCCTGGCCAGCCCCTCACCTGTGTCCCCTCTCACACGCCCCACTCATCCCTCTCAATTCCTCTCTCTTTCTCACGGCTTTCTTAAACGTCTTGTGTACCGCTTTTATCATTCTCTCTCTCTCTCTCTCTCTCTCTCTTGCCCTATGTCTCCTCCCACCTCCTCTCTTCTGATCTCCTTTCCTCTCACTTTCTCCTTCTCCTTCCTGTCCTTCCGTGTAAAGGGGTGAAGCTCCATATTAGGTTCAGTGAAGTGATATGACCTGTCCTTCCCCCTCCCTCCCTTCCTCCCTTACCACCCCCTCTTACCCCTAGATTCTTCCATTCCTCTCCTCTTTCAGGCCTCTCCACTGACTGACCTCTGACCTCCCTTCCCGTCTCTCTCCTCTTCTCTCAGGTCTCTTCAGATCACACCTCCTCTTCCCCTCTCTCCCCCTCCCCCTTCCCTCTCTCTCCCCCTTACCCCCTCTCTCTCCTCCCTCCCCTCCTCTCCCTCCCTCCTCCCTCTCTCCCTCCCCTCCCCTCACCTCTCCCCCATTACCTCTAATCTTTTCTTCCACCTGCTCCTCCTCCTCTTCTTCCTCTTCAATTCTTCCTCCACCAATCTCACCTCACCTTTCCTCTCCTTCACCATAATCCTCATCTTCTCTTCCTCCTTTACATCATCACCTCTTCCTCCTATATTCTTTCATTTATCCCCTTCCTTCTCTTCCTGCTTCTCCTCCATCACCTTCCCTCCTCCTCTCCCTACCATCATCATATCCTCCTCTTCCTCCTCCCCTACGTTACCTTTCTTGGCTAAAACGTTCAAACCTTTCCTCCTTCTCGTCTCCTCCACGCCTCTCCACCTCCTTTCCCTCCCCGTCCCCCCCCCCCTCTCTCCACCCCCCATCCCTCCCTCCTCTATATATTGTGTCATTAATCTAGGTCAGCCGTGTTGACCATGTGACGTCATCCTCCTCCTTCCCTCATTTTTACTCCATTTCATTCCTCCATCTAGTTACTCCACCACCTCCATATGTTTTCTCCTCACCCTCCCCTCTCTACTCTGTACGACACACTTCACTTGCTCATCCCTTCTCTCAATATTACTCTTCCATCTAGGCACCATCCATACTCCATCTACTTCCTCCATTACTCCAGGGACCTCTACTCTCCTTCCTGCTCTCTCTCTCTCTCTCTCTCTCTCTCTCTCTCTCTCTCTCTCTTCTCTCTCTCTCTCTCTCTCTCAATTCTTGGAGTAGTCACCCAGTTCTCTCACTCCCCTCCATAAACATCGTTATTTTTCACTGGGACCTCTGCACCACAGGCCCCTGCAACACCACTACAAGGCCCCTAGCAACACCACTACAAGTCCCTTGCAGCACCCCGGCTACAAGGCCCTGCAACACCCACTACAAGGCCCTGCAACACCCTACAAGGCCCTCTGCAACACCCACTACAAGGCCCCTGCAACACCACTACAAGGCCCCTGCAACACACCACCTAGGGCCCCTGCAGCACCAACTACAAGGCTCCTTGCAGCACCCACTAGGGGCCCACTGCAACACCCCACTACAAGGCCCCTGCAGCACCCACTACGGCCCCTGCAACACCTTCTGGGCTCCTTGCAACACCCACTACTAGGCCCCCTGCAACACCACAGACCTCCCTGCAACACCCACTAGGGCCCCTGCAACACCAACTACAAGGCTCCTTGCAACACCTAAGGCTCCCTGCAGCACCCACTACAAGGCCCCTGCAACTCCACTACAAGGCCCCTCCAGCACCAACTAGGGCTCCTTGCAGCACCCACTACAAGGCCCCTGCAACACCAACTACAAGGCTCCTTGCAGCACCCACTACAAGGCCCTCTGCAACACCCACTACAAGGCCCCTGCAGCACCACTACAAGGCCCCCCTGCAGCACCACTACAAAGCCCCTGCAACACCCACTACAAGGCCCCTGCAACACCTACTGGGGTCCCCTTGCAACACCCGCTGGGGCCCCTGCAACACCCAATACACTGCAACAACCACTACAAGTGCCCCTGCCTCCCACTACAAGGCCCCTGCAGCACCCCTAGGGCCCCTGCAGCACCACTACAAGGCCCCCTGCAACACCCACTACAAGGCCCCTGCAGCACCCACTACAAAGCCCCCTGCAACACCCACTACAAGGCCCCCTGCAACACCCACTACGGCCCCCTGCAACACCCTACAAAGCCCCCTGCAACACCACTACAAAGCCCCTGCAACACCACTACAAAGCCCCTGCAACACCACTACAAGCCCCCTGCAACACCCACTACAAAGCCCCCTGCAACACCACTACAAAGCCCCTCAAGCACACCCACTACAAGCCCCTGCAGCACCACTACAAAGCCCCTGCAACACCCACTGGCCCCCTGCCGCCCCACTACAAAGCCCCTGCAACACCCACTACAGGCCCCCACCACCCACTACAAGGCCCCTGCAACACCACTACAAGGCCCCTGCAACACCCACTACAAAGCCCCTGCAACACCCACTACAAGCCCTGCAACACCCACTACAAGCCCTGCAACACCCACTACAAGCCCCCTGCAACACCACTACAAAGCCCCCTGCAACACCCACGACAAAGGCCCCCTGCAACACCACCTGGGGCCCCTGCAACACCCACTACAAAGGCCCCCTGCAACACCCACTACAAAGCCCCTGCAACACCCACCTACAAGGCCCCTGCAGCACCCACTACAAGGCCCCCTGCAGCACACACTACAAGGCCCCTGCAACACACCCTACAAGGCCCTGCAGCACTGACTACTGTACATGTTCAATAAAACGATACCATCACTGTATTCCTTCCACCTAACTCTTTCACTGTGTGTGTGTGTGTGTGTGTGTGTGTGTGTGTGTGTGTGTGTGCGTGTGTGTGTGTGTGTGTGTGTGTGCCGGTATGTGTGTGTGTGTGTGTGTGTGCCAGTGTGTGTGTGTGTGTGTGTGTGTGTGTGTGTGTGTGTGTGTGTGTGTGTGCAGTGTGTGTGTGTGTGTGTGTGTGTGTGTGTGTGTGTGTGTGTGTGTGTGTGTGTGTGTGTGTGTGTGTTAACAAGGGAACAGCAACAGTTTTCCCTCTCCCACTCTAACACACACGTCTCCCACCCTCCCTGCTCCACTCTAGCCCCACCTTCCCTCCCCTCTCCTCATCTTCCTCTCTTCCCTTCCACACACCCACTCATTCTCTCTAATTCATTCTTCTTCCTCTCTTCTTTCGCTCCTCTTCTGCCCCTTTGCCTTCCTTTCTTTTAGTATCCCTCCTTTTCTCTTCCTCTCTTTCCTTTTTCCTTCCACTTCCCCATCTCATTCCTCACGCCCATCCTTTTCCCCATTCCTCCTTTTCCTCTTTATCTCTCTCTCTGTCTTTCTCCCTCTACTTAACCCCCCTCCTCCTCCTTCCCCACTTCCACACCCTTCTCCCAACGCTTCCTACCCACCTCACTCTCCCTCCTTTTCCCTCCTCCCTCCCTCCCTCCCACTCTCTACTCCCCTCCCTCCCCCCCTCCCTCCCTCCCTCTCCTACTCCCCTCCTCTCCCCCTCCCCCCTCCCTCCCTCACAGTTTATGTTCACAGAAACTCACCAAAATATCATTTCTTGGGAACCTCACCACTCTCCTCCTCCATCCTTTATCTCCTCTCCCTCCTCCTCCCCCCTTCTCTCTCTCTCTTTCTCTATCTCTCTAATGGCGCCTCATGACACAACCTCCCCTCTCTCTCTCTCTCTCTCTCTCTCTCTCTCTCTCTCTCTCTCTCTCTCTCTCTCTCTCTCTCTCTCTCTCTCTCTTTTCTCTGTATTTTTGTTTGTTTTCCTCTCCCTCTTACCAGGTTGTTTGTGTATGGGACTCACTCTCACCTAATACCCTCTCCCTTCTTTCCTCTCCCTTCCCACTCTCCCTTCCCACTCTCCCTTCCCACTCTCCCTCTCCTTCCTCTGTCTCTCACTTTTCCTCTCCCTCCCTTCCGGGCAGGTTTGGGAATGGACAGAAGAGAGAGAGAGAGAGAGAGAGAGAGAGGCAGGAGGGTAGTGGACCCGTCTGGCCCAGGTCTGGATCTTCGCCAGGCGATGGACACACCCCCCTCCCCAGCCCCCCTCCCCCTCCCCGGGCCTCATTCCTGTGACGCCACGCCTCTCAGTGACGCTGGGGGGTGGGGAGGGGGCGTGGTGTTTTGTGTGTCTCTTCTCTTCTCTTCTCTTCTCTCTGTCTGTCTCCGGTGTGTCTGTCTTTCTGTCTACTATATGTCTTTTTTATGTATGTCATTTCAGTCTTTCTGTCTGTCTGTCTGTCTGTCTGTCTGTCTGTCTGTCTGTATAGCTTTTTCTGTCTGTCTGTTGAATGAAGTATGTAACGAATATAGAAAAACAGAGAAGAGGAACAAACAGACGGCAATAAGACGAACAGGCAGACAGATTCTCTCTAGTCTTTTCTCTCACCCACCATCTTCTCCATTCACCTCGTTCCAGTATCTCCTCCTTCCTCCTACACTTTCCCCTCCCTTCCTTCCACCCCTCTTTCCCTTTCTTTCCTCATTTTTCCTTCTACTCCCCTTTTTCTCACCTGTCACCCCCCTCCATCCTTCCTCCCTCCCTCCTTCTCCTCTCCACCCATCCTCCCTTCTCCTCTCCTTCTCTTCCTCCTTCCTTCCTTCCCTCCTCCTCTTCCCTTCCTAAACTCTATCCTAATTTTCACCACTATTGCTTCTCCTTGCCAAATGGCCTTCTTTCCCCCACCTCCTCACCCTCCCCCACTTCCTCCTCCTTCCCCCTCCCCCTCTCCCTTCCCTCTTCCCTCTTCCATCACCCATCATCTAGTGCCTCCTCTCCTCTTCACTGTGCCCCTCCCTCTGTTTCCTCTCAATTTCCTTCTCTCCTCCTTCTTTCTCTCCTTTTCTCTTTCCTCCCCACTCCCATTCCCTCACTTCTTTCTATCTTTACCTACCCCTTCTTATTTCATTCCTCTTTCCCATTCCCTTCTCTCCCTTTAACCTCTCCTCCGTCTTTCCTTCCCTCTATCCCTTCCCCTACCTTTTCCCCCCCTCCTTTGCCTTTACCCTCCCTCCCTACCCTCTCCCCCTCCCCCACTCCCCCTCTCCCCCCTCAACCACTATCCCTATCCTCTCCCTCACCAGCTCGTCGGCTGTGTGTGTGTGTGTGTGTGTGTGTGTGTGTGTGTGTGTGTGTGTGACGTTTTAAACATACACTGTATATATATTTTATTTGTTGTTAAATGTTAATTGATAAGTTATATTATAATGATATTTATGTGGAAAAGAGCATGGGAGGGTTGAGGAGGGACTGGGAGGTGAGGAGAGGACTGGGAGAGGTGAGAGGAGGACTGGGAGGTGAGGAGGGAGGACTGAGGAGGTGAGGAGAGGGACTGGGAGAGGTGAGAGAGCTGGGAGGTGAGAGGGACTGGGAGGTGAGGAGAGGGACTAGGAGGTGAGAGGACTGGGAGGTGAGGAGACTGGGAGGTGAGAGAGAGGGACTGGGAGGGTGAGGAGAGAGGACTGAGAGAGGTGAGAGAGGGACTGGAGGTGAGGAGACTGGGAGGGTGAGAGAGGACTGGGAGGGTGAGAGAGGACTGGGAGGTGAGGAGAGGACTGGGGAGAGGTGAGGGAGGGACTGGGGGAGGTGAGAGGGGACTGGGAGAGGTGAGAGGAGGCTGGGAGAGGTGAGAGAAGGACTGGGAGGAGGTGAGAGAGAGAGGACTGGGAGAGGTGAGGAGGGACTGGGAGAGGTGAGGAGAGGGACTGGGAGGGTGGGGAGAGGGACTGGGAGAGGTGAGGAGAGGGACTGGGAGGGTGAGAGAGGGACTGGAGGAGGTGAGAGAGGACTGGGAGGAGGGTGAGAGGACTGGGAGGAGGTGAGAGGGAGAGGGACTGGGAGAGGGTGAGAGAGGGACTGGGAGGAGGGTGAGGAGAGAGGGACTGGGGAGGAGGTGAGGAGGGACTGGGAGGGTGAGGAGGGACTGGGAGGGTGGGGGACTGAGAGGTGAGAGAGGCTGGGAGGTGAGGACTGGGAGGTGAGAGAGCTGGGAGGTGAGAGAGGACTGGGGAGGTGAGGACTGTGGGAGAGGTGAGAAAGGACTGGGAGAAGTGAGAGGACTGGGAGGGTGAGAGGACTGGGAGGAGGTGAGAGAGAGAGGACTGGGAGAGGTGAGAGAGAGGACTGGGAGGGTGAGAGAGGGACTGGGGAGGGTGAGAGAGGCTGGGAGGTGAGAGAGGGACTGGGGAGGTGAGGAGAGGACTGGGAGGAGGGTGAGAGAGGGACTGGGGGGTGAGAGAGGGACTGGGGAGAGGTGAGAGAGGACTGGGAGGAGGTGAGAAAGGACTGGGAGAAGTGAGGAGAGGACTGGGAGGTGAGAAGGACTGGGAGGAGGTGAGAGAGGACTGGGAGGAGGTGAGAAGGACTGGGAGGAGGTGAGAGAGAGCTGGGAGAGGTGAGAGAGGACTGGGAGGAGAGGTGAGGACTGGGAGGTGAGAGAGGGACTGGGAGGAGGTGAGAGAGGGACTGGGAGGAGGTGAGAGGAGAGGGACTGGGAGAGGGTGAGAGAGAGCTGGGAGGGTGAGGAGAGGGACTGAGAGGGGTGAGAGGAGGGACTGGGAGAGGTGAGAAGGACTGGGGAGAGGTGAGAGAGGTTGGGGAGGTGAGGAGAGGACTGGGAGGTGAGAGAGCTGGGAGGTGAGAGAGAGGGACTGGGGAGGTGAGATAGGGACTGGGAGGAGGTGAGAGAGGACTGGGAGAGGTGAGGGGGACTGGGAGGTGAGAAGGACTGGGAGAGGTGAGAGAGAGCTGGGAGAGGTGGAGAGAACTGGGGGAGGAGGTGAGAGAGGACTGGGAGAGGTGAGAGGACTGGGGGAGGTGAGAGAGGACTGGGAGGTGAGAGAGGAACTGGGAGAGGTGAGGAGAGGGACTGGGAGAGGGTGAGAGAGGACTGGGAGAGGTGAGAGAGGGACTGAGAGGAAGGTGAGAGAGGGACTGGGAGGAGGTGAGGAAAGGACTGGGAGAGTGAGGACTGAGAGGAGGTGAGAGGACTGGGGAGTGAGGCTGGGAGATGAGGAGGACTGGGAGAGGTGAGAGAGGGACTGGGAGAGGTGAGGAGGACTGGGAGGTGAGAGGGACTGGGGGGGTGAGAGAGGACTGGGAGGATGAGAGGACTGGAACAGGTGAGAGAGAGCTGGGAGAGGTGAGAGAGGACTGGGGGAGGTGAGAGCTGGGAGAGGTGAGAGAGGGTCACCCCAACACCGCCCCTTTAATTCTTCACAACAAACACTGCATGTGGAGGAGCTTGTCACTCTCTCTCCTCTCTCTCTCTCTCTCTCTTCTCCCTCTCTCTCTCTCTCTCTCTCTCTCTCTCTCTCTCTCTCTCTCTCTCTCTCTCTCCTCTCCCTTTTATTTCAGTCTATCTTACTTTCTCTGCCATTATCTCTTTCATTCGTTTTCTATTTCTTTCTTTATTCTCGTTCTCTTTCTCTGTTTTTTCTCGTTTTCTCTTACTCTGTTTATATTCTCTCTCTCTCTCTCTCTGTTCACTTGATCTTTATCTCTCCGTATTTATTACTTTATATTACTCTTTCTCTTCTCTTTCTATTACTTTATCTATCTATCTATCTATCTATCTATCTATCTATCTATCTATCTATCTATCTGTCTATCTATCTATCTATCTATCTATCTGTCTATCTATCTACTATCTATCTATCTATCTATCTATCTATCTATCTATCTATCTATCTATCTATCTCTTCGTTAAATTACCTAACTACTTAAAGCACACCAACTGAAGGTCCTAAAACAGACATCCCTAAAATAGTTAGGGATTTTCTGGTCTTTAGGTAAATGTAAATATTCTAATTAAACTGGACAGATGAGTTTTTTGGAGAGTGGTGGGGGGGGTGGTGGGGGAGTAGGTGGTGGGGAGAGGTGGGGGAGTAGGTGGTGGTGGTGGTGGGGGTGTGGGGGTAGGTGATGGTGGGGAGTAGGTGGTGGGGAGTGGGTGGTGGGGGAGTAGGTGGTGGGGATGGTGGTGGGGGAGTGGGTGGTGGGGGGTAGGTGGTGGGGGAGTAGGTGGTGGGGGAGTAGGTGGTGGGGAGTGGGTGGTGGGGGGAGGTGGTGGGGGGAGTGGGTGGGTGGGGGTAGGTGGTGGGGAGTAGGTGGTGGGGGAGTAGGTGGTGGGGGAGTAGGTGGTGGGGGGTAGGTGGTGGGGAGAACAGGTTTTGGGCCGGTTATTGGGTAGATAGTATGCACACACCTGTCTTCTGCTACAGGTGTTTTAAAGGGAGTTGTGTGTGTGTGTGGGAGGGCGAGGTGTAGCGTGTGTGGGGTGGGTGTGTGTGGTGGAGCGTGGTATAGTGTGTGTGTGTGTGGGAGGGGGCGTCGTGTGGTGTGTGTGTGTGTGTGTGTGTGTGTGTGTGTGTGTGTGTGTGTGTGTGTGTGTGTGTGTGTGTGTGTGTGGAAGGAAGTACAATTAGAATAATTGTACTCATATATCATTAATGATAATAATGATGACGATGAGCAAAAGGTCTATTTGTTGCATGTAACACACACACACACACACACACACACACACACACACATCTTCTCCCTCTCCCATCACTCACCCACACCATATACAGACACCCCACCCCACCACACCCCACCACCCCCACCAATCTCTTCCCACAACAACAGTTTCACAAGCACCATGGAGGTCATTCCACACAACCCCCACCTCACACATCTCACACACCCTCACACCCCACACCTCCCCCATATCCTCCAGTTACACACGCACCACCCCACACCCTCACACCACCTCACACCCCCCACACCCCCACAGTTTCACAAGCAGTAAGACGGCCCTTCATGTTTACTCCGTAGTGCAGTAATCAGGCGAGGCATCAGAGTGGTGTGCAGGAGATCACCGTGTGTGTTGATAACGAGCCATTGATCACGGGCCAAGGTTATCCCTCCATATCATACTACTTAGGGTTTTGTGAAGCGAGGTCAACCTTACCTACCTCCGACCAATTACGATTTGTTTGATAGATCCCACGAGTGTTGAATTGGGTAGGTGGGGGTGTGGGGGGGTGGGTAGGGTTACAGAGTGGTTGCAGGGCGTAGTGGGGAAGGTACTGCGTGTGTGTGTGGTGGAGGGGGTGTGGGTGGAGGGTATAGTGTGTGTGTGTGTGTGTGAGAGAGCCTTACAATTCTTATCCGAGGACAACAACTACCTTCACCTTGCCCTATACCTTCCACTTCCTCTTTCCCTCCCATCCTTTATCTTCATCCCACCCTTCCTTCCTTTCCTTCCCTCTTTCCTTCCCTTTCCTTCTTTCCTTCCCTTTCCTTCCCTCTTTCCTTCCCTCCCCTTTCTACTCATCTCCTCCCCTTCTCCCTTTCCCTCTCCCCTTCTTCCACATCCTCCTTTCCTTCTTCCCCTGCTCCTTTCATTCTTACCCTCCTCCCCTTGTTCCCTCTCCATCTTCCATTCTTCTCCCTCTCCTCTTATTTCCCCTCCCCCTCCCCTTTCCCCTCTCCTCCTCCGCTCTGAGTAGCCTTTGTATGGGGAAGAAAGTATATGACAGCGGCAGACTTTCAATGAGGGAAAGCTAGAGGGTGGAGAAAGTGAGAAAGGATGGGGTAGATGTGAGAGAGAGAGAGAGAGAGAGAGAGAGAGAGAGCAATATACAAATAAGACTCTACCCCCCACCCTCAGCCACACTGTGTTTACATTACTCTCGTTTTCTACCGTGATATACTCTTGAGGGGGCCGTCTGAAGGGGTACCACGTCATCTGAATATTTTCCCCGTGTGGTCGCACCCTCAGGGGACGCGTTGGATTCTTCCCTCCCTACCCCTCCCCTCCTACCTTCCCTCCCTCTGTCAGGTGTATATTTTACCTATGTGTATTCAGTATTCCTCCAGTGTATAGGCAATATTATTCACCGTGTATGGGAGGAATATTGCCCTCGTGTTGTGTGTGTGTGTGTGTGTGGTAGGATGTCTGAAAAGGGTGCCACATCATATGAATCCCTTGTGTGGTCGCAACATTCCTTTAGTGTGCCACATGACACTATCACAAATGGCTCCACGTGTCGCCACTTTCATCCACGGTCTTTGTTGTATAAATAGTGCTGAGTAATGTTTTAATTGCACCTCTACCTGTGTTGACGTCTCTCATCTGACTGGGGGGTGCTGATAATGGTGGCATATGGAAATGACTGTTCTAGTATCTGTACCTGTAGTGTGTGTGTGTGTGTGTGTGTGTGTGTGTGTGTGTGTGTGTGTGTGTGTGTGTGTGTGTGTGTGTGTGTGTGTGTACTGATATTTCTGAGAAGCGAGCTAGGGTTACTGAGGGAGAGAGAGAGAGAGTTATAAGTAGAGCTTCACGAAATCTAGATGAAGAGAGAGAGAGAGGGGGGGAGAGGGGAGATAATAAAAGACAGAAATAGGAAGAAATATATACCTCCTTGTTCCTCATTCCTATGACCGATGCTCTGCTTTCGACTTGACCTCAGCTGACTCTTGACCCCCCTCTCTCCCTCCCTCCCAAACTCTCAGACTAGGTCTCCCAGTGATGCCAACGCCAGCCGTCTCTTACTCACCTCTTAACACTCTCACCTGATAAGCTGTGTCAGTTATGCCCGCAACCTGGCGAGTCTTATTGAAGCATATACTCTGTGGGTATGTGAGGATGCTGTGGGTATACTCAGGTGGAAGTATAGCGGGAGTATGGCCGAGGAAATAGGTTGAATATAACGCATTTGGCGAGAGAAAAGCAAAGCAGTGTTACCAATGTTCGATATGTCTCGATAGCTGTTGAGAGGCGATCGCTCTTGTGAGGATGATAATGGTAATAAATATGAATAAAAATAAGAATACAAGCAAAACAACAAGAAGAATACAACAAAAACAACAGAACAACAACAACAACAATAACAATAATAATAATAATAATAAGAGAAATAATTATATAATTGATTCACATATACTAAATTGTATCGAGAAAACGGTACAGGTAAACTCAGTACAGGTAGAGTTAGGGGTACAGGTACAAATACAGGTAATGATGCAGGTAAAGTTGCAGGTACAGATACTTGCAGGTAAGATATGATCACTCGGGAAACAGGTAATTCTGAGTCTTCTACGTCGAGTCGCTGTCCAGATTATAGGGTCAGGGAAGACAGACAGACAGACAGACAGCAGACAGACAGACAGATGGAGCAAGAAACAGAGAGAGAGAGTACCCTTCCCTATTTCTGCCCTCTTTCCCTTCCATCTTCCTTCTCTTCCTTCTCTTCAATTTACCCTCCTTCTCCTCCCTCCTCTCCTCCTCTTTTTAACCCTCCTTTCATTCCTCCCTCCTTCCCCTTACCCCTTTCCCTCCGTCCCTCCTCCCTTCCGTCTTTCCCCCCTTCCCATCTTTACACTCAAACACCGTAAAACATTTCTGTGTGTGTGTGTGTGGTAATAGTGGTGGGCCAGGCTGGGTTACTCTGGGTCACTCATAGGTCACTTATAGGTCACATAGATACTGGGAACTCATAGGTAACTCACATGTCATTTATAGGTCATTCATAGATAATTCACAGGTAATTTATGTCACTCATATGTAACTCATAGGTCACTTATAGATCATACAGACGCAGGTCACTCATAATTCACCCACAAATCATTTATAGGTCACTTATAGGTCATACAGACAGGGTCACTCTGGGTCATTCACAGGTCACTCATAAATCAGTTGGGGGTCAGTAGACAGTTTTAGGCCAAGAGGTAAAAAAAATGATGTAGGAGGTCACGGAAGTGTGTGTGTGTGTGTGTGTGTGTGTGTGTGTGTTTGTGTGTGTGCGTGTGTAATTCACTAATGTACGTCTGTGTTTGTGGCACTGTCTTGTCTGTTCTGTCTGTCTGTCTGATGTAGTATTAACCCTCGCACTGTCAGTTGTGTCTCAGATAATTTAACCTTAATTTCTTCTGTTTGTTGGGTAATTTTCTCTATTCCTGTAATTATTTTTTTATTGCTGTGTCTGGTCGTTCAGGTGACAGGGAGAGGGAGTAGGGTGAAGTTGAGGAAAGGAGAAGAGTAAAGGGAGAGAGACAAAGGGAGAAGTGGTGTGAGGGGGTGAGGTTTTTAATACCTTTTGTCTGTGTTCATGTTTGCTGGTGTGATTCTTTCTCCCTCATGACCTCTCACTCCCCTCCTCACCCCCCTCCTCTCACTCCCTCACCTCTCTCCCCCTCACCTCTCTCCCCTCTCCATCATGACCCTCCTCCCTCGTACCTCTCTCTCTCCCCCTCTCCCCTCACCCTCCCCATGACCTCTCACTCCTCCTCTCTCCCCTCCTCTCCCCTCTCCCATCATGACCTATCACTCCCTCCATACCTCTCTCTCTCCCCCTCTCCCTCCACCCCTCACCATGACCTCTCCTCCCCTCACCTCTCACCCCTCACCTCTCCACTCCCCTCTCCCCCTCCCTCCCTCTCCATCATGACCTATCACTCCCTCCACGTACCTCTCTCTCCCCTCTCCCTCCCACCCTCACCATGACCTCTCACTCCCTCCCCTCTCTCCCTCACTCTCTCCCCTCTCCATCATGACCTATCACTCCCTCACGTACCTCTCTCTCTCTCCCTCACCCTCACCAGGCCTCTCCTCCCTCTCTACCTCAACAAAACTCTTCACCAAATATCATATTTTTATAACACAATTAAATCTGACGTTAATCTGAGCTGACTGGGTATAATTATCGCCACAAACAAAGAGGACACAATCACGGCTGGTCACGGGGGTCAGAGGTCACGAGATCAGAGGTCACGTCGCTCTCACGAATGGCGGCGGAAAAATGAGATTCGTCCTCGATCCTGGGCCAGCGGGGTCAGAATTCGTACCAAGCCCCGAGGTTTGAATCCTCTCTTATAAAGCAGTTTCAGAAACCATGATTGATACCATCACGTTGCAATTATTCTTTTATTTATTTTTTTGGTTGTGGTGGTGGTGGGGGAGGGGTTGTTGTCATGTTTCCCAAGCGTTGGGGTGAAAGATTCGATTGTGAGATTCGGGTTCAATCATGATTCGACAATCCGCTTCGTAGCTGTTTCGAAACCTTGATTGATACTGCCGTTATAATTGTTTTGTTATTTTCCTGTTTTTATGATCCGGTGTCATGTTCCCAGCGCTGAGGTCAAGTGTTCCGGAACAGAAAAAAGACACAGGGTTCGATTCCTCTCTGCTGACAATACGTTCAGGCAGTTTTCGAGAAGCTTGATTGATATTTCCGTTGTGACCATTCTTCATTTGTTTTGTTTTTCCCTCGCCGTGTTAGTGAAACCAGGATGAAGGACTCGATTGTTGCCACTTGAGTTCAATCCTGATTCGACAATTACATTTCGAATCAGTTCCAATCTTCCTGGTGCCGTCTGACTCACTGTGATTATTCCTTATTTCTCTGTCTTTCTTTTTGTTTGTTTATCCTTGGTTGTCAGCCTCCAGGTTAGAGATTCAATTCTTAGATTCGATTCAAATCTGAGCAACTGTCAGTTTCGACTAAGTGTCGACACCATGTTGCCTTGTAGGTGTCAAAGATCATTATACAGATATACAATCCAGCCAACACTAGTATAAAAGTTGTCCGGTTTGAATTCTATTGGTAAAGTTAGCTCTAATGACGTCATTCGAGAGTGCTTCGTGTGTACACTGCAAGATATGGTCTGTTATGTTCACACCGTGTTGTCTGTACAGTACCGGGTGATAACACATGATCTTCCCAATTGTAAACATATGAACAAAACTAACCAAAGTTATTTAAATCTTCTGGGTTTGTCTCGAGCAGGAAGTGTGTGTGTGTGTGTGTTCCTAAGCGACACTGTGGGCAAGTACATAAGGCTGTTAGACACTACATGATGTATGGAAGAAACACACCACAACAGGAGCTCTTGTTGAACTTGTATAGCTTGAAAATTAAAGTTTTTTTAGTTCTTTAGTAAGAGTGTAAAGTATTTTGCTTTTTTTTGCAGCTTCTGTTTGATTATTTTCAGACAAAATATTTATAATAAGGAAGGTCATCCGTAATTAACAGGTTATAATATGTTAATTAAAACAATATAACTCTTGGCACAAACATCCTCCTTTTATACTGTCTTATCTCCAATTCAGGATTTAAAACAGTTGTACCCGTAAAACATTATTATATTAACAGAAACATACACTTATTATTCGACTATAGATGGCAACATAGTTTTATAACAGGTCTTTCTGAGTTGGTCTTCAAGTAAGCTATTTTATGATTGGTTGGATCGTATGACGTCATGCGTTATTGTAGCATTGTTCGACGGCGCCGTAACCTGAAGTTGTCTCTCGTATAACTTCTCATGGTTAGACATTAGTTGTTGAGTGGCAAACTTAACATAACGGTGACGTCAACCTCGTCCTGTGTATGAGTATGATGGTGTGATGCTGTGACGGTGTGGTGCTGTAACGGTGTGGTGCTGGGATGGTGTGGTGCTGTGATGGTGTGGTGCTGTAACGGTGTGGTGCTGGATGGTGTGGTGCTTTAACGGTTGTGGTGCTGTGATGGTGTGGTGCTGGGATGGTGTGGTGCTGCTAACTGTGTGGTGCTGTAACGGTGTGGTGCTGTGATGGTGTGTGGTGCTGTAACGGTGTGGTGCTGTGATGGTGTGGTGCTGGGATGGTGTGGTGCTGTGACGGTGTGGTGCTGGGATGGTGTGGTGCTGTGACGGTGTGATGCTCTGGGATGGTGTGGTTCGCGACGGTGTGGTGCTGGGATGGTGTGGTGCTGTGACGGTGTGGTGCTGTAACGGTGTGTGTTCTTTGACGGTGTGGTGCTGTAACGGTGTGGTGCTGGGATGGTGTGGTGCTGTGACGGTGTGGTGCGGGATGGTGTGGTACTGTGATGGTGTGGTGCTGGGATGGTTGGTGCTGTGACGGTGTGGTGCTGTGATGGTGTGGTGCAACGGTGTGGTGCTGTAACGGTGTGGTGCTGATGGTGTGGTGCTGTAACGGTGTGGTGCTGTGATGGTGTGATGCTGTGACGGTGTGGTGCTGGGATGGTGTGGTGCTGGATGGTGTGGTGCTGTGACGGTGTGGTGCTGGGATGTGTGGTGCTGTGACGGTGTGGTGCTGTAACGGTGTGGTGCTGTGATGGTGTGGTGCTGTGATGGTGTGGTGCTGTGACGGTGTGGTGCTGTGACGGTGTGGTGCTGTGACGGTGTGGTACTGTAACGGTGTGGTGCTGTGATGGTGTGGTGCTGTGACGGTGTGGTGCTGTGACGGTGTGGTGCTGTGATGGTGTGGTGCTGTGATGGTGTGGTGCTGTAACGGTGTGGTGCTGTGATGGTGTGGTGCTGTGACGGTGTGGTGCTGGACGGTGTGGGGCTGTGACGGTGTGGTGCTGTGACGTGGTGCTATAACGGTGTGGTGCTGTGATGGTGGTGCTGTGACGGTGTGGTGCTGATTGGTGCTGTGATTGGTGCTGGGATGGTGTGGTGCTGTAACGGTGGTGCTGGATGGTGTGGTGCTGTGACGGTGTGGTGCTGATGGTGTGGTGCTGTGGTGTGGTGCTGCGATGGTGAGTGCTGTGACTTTGTGGTGCTGATGGTGTGGTGTTGTGACGGTGTGGAGGATGGTGGTGCTGGATGGTGTGGTGCTGTGACGGTGTGGAGTGTGGACGGTGTGGGCTGTGACGGTGTGGTGCTGTGACGGTGTGGTGCTATAACGTGTGGTGCGTGATGGTGTGGTGCTGGAGGGTGGTGCTGGATGTGGTGCTGTGACGGTGTGGTGCTGGGATGGTGTGGTGCTGTAACGGTGTGGGGATGGTGTGGTGCGGATGGTGGTGCTGGGTGGGTGTTGTGACGGTGGGTGTGGATGGTGGGCTGTGACGGTGTGGTGCTGGATGGTGGTGCTGTGATGGTGTGGTGCTGGATGGTGTGTGGTGTGACGGTGTGGTCGGATGGTGTGGTGCTAACAGGTGGGTTGTGACGGTGTGGTGCTGTGATGGGTGATGCTGTGGTGGCGAATGGTGCGGCTGTGGATGGTGTGGTGCTGTGACGGTGGTGCTGGAGGGCTGACGGTGGTGCTGATGGTGGGTGCTAACGGTGTGGTGTGGGATGGTGTGGTGCTGGATGGTGGTGCTGTGACGGTGTGGGGGTGATGGTGTGCTGTGACGGTGGTGCTGGGATGTGGGTGGACGGTGCGGTGCTGGGATGGTGTGGTGCTGTGACGGTGTGGTGCTGTGACGGTGTGGTGCTGTGACGGTGTGATGCTGTGGTGCTGTACCGGTGTGGTGCTGTAACGGTGTGGTGCTGTGTGACGGTGTGGTACTTGGATGGTGTGGTGCCGTGACGGTGTGATGCTGTGACGGTGTGGTGCTGTGACGGTGTGGCGCTGTGACGGCATAATGCTATAATCATGTGATGTTACGCTTTGATGAAAATGACAATATAACGGTGAATATTCGACGCTGTAACGGTATGACGGTGTGACTGTGACGGTGTGACTCTTCTTTATTCGCCAGGAAGTCACCGTCACGTAAAAGGTCCGATCATAGGGTTGGCAACAGTGGCTCGCCAGGAGGTTCATCAAGAAGGTTCACAGAGGTGTTTACTTAATTATCTAGGTTTATTTATTACTTATTTATTATTGTTTATTACTATTTATTATTATTTATTACTATTTATTATTATTTATTACTATTTATTCCTATTACCTTACTATTAAAGAAAGTCTCAAGAAGTTTGGGTGTAGTCGAGGGGCCGAATCAGTGTACGGATGACCCCAACACGTTTCATCTGCCGTTGTCAAAAGTAATGGTTCGAATCGTGGTACATGAATTAGGTGTGAAGCTGTCATGGTGTGTGTGTGTGAGACTTATGGTGTAATGGTGTGCATACTCGCTGAATGATATTGTGGAGTGACAGCGAGTGACTGATAATGAGTGATTGAGGTGACTGTCAACGAGTGACTGACAATGAGGATCTTAAGGAGTGACTGTCAACGAGTACTGATAGTGAGGATTTACAAGTAGTGACTGTCAACGAGTGACTGACAGTAAGTGACTTACAAGTAATGACTGTCAACGGTGACTGATTGCAGTGACTTACAAGGACGGGGAATTGTTATAAAGTAGTGACTGTCAGCGAGTGACTGACAGCACGACTGAGGCAAGTAATGAGGAGTCTGTGTGCGTTGCTCCTGTCTCCGGCCACCGAAGAAGAAGAGATGTTATAATAAAGTAGAGGAGAGACAGACAGACAGAGAGAGAGAGAGAGAGAGAGAGAGAGAGAGAGGGGGGGGAGAGAGGGAGAGAGAGAGAGAGAAAGAGAGAGAGAGAGAGAGAAACAGAAGGGAAGAAGGGGTAGAGAGAGGAGAAGAGAGTAAAAGACAAGCAAAGAGAATGAGACAATAGATTGCTGTTCACTCGAGGATAAAGCGGAGGATGAAGGGAAGAGAAGAGAGGAGAGCCAAAGAGAATAGGGAATGAATGGGAGAGGAAGGAGAGTGAAGGAGAGCAGGAGAGTAAGGGGAGTGGGGGGGGAGGGGAGGTAGAGGTGAGAGGAGGGGAGGGAGAGAGGTGGGAGAAGAGGAAGAGTGGAAGAGAGGAGGAGGAAGAGTGAAGGAGAGGAGGAAGAGTAAGAAAAGGAGGAAGAGGTAGAGGAGAGTGAGGGAGAGGAAGGAGAGTGAGGAAGAGAAGGGATCAAGATATTTCATCCTTAAGAAAAAGTAAGATTTTCAACGTTTTGGAGATGTCAAGTATTGTGTGTGGGGGTGATAGGGGGGGGGGGAGGATGGGGGATGGCGGGGTGTGGGTGGAGGGGGTGTTAGGGGATGGTGGGGTGTGGGTGGAGGGTGTTGGGGGATAGGGTGTTAGGGGGGGGTGGGGGGAGATGGGGTGGAGGTGAGGAGGCGGATGATGGTGGAGGGAGGGTATGATGGTAGGGAGAGAGGAGGTGATGGTGATGGGTAAAGGGCGATGGTGGAGGAATGATGAGAGGAGAAAGGAAGGGGAGGGGGATGATAAGGTAAACAATACCTCTCTCTCTCTCAGCCAAAGTGGTCTTCAGAATGTTAGACAAATATTTTTACAGCCAAAAATTTTCATGCAAGGAAGAGGCTGTGGTGTGTGTGTGTGTGTGTGTGTGTGTGTGTGTGTGTGTGTGTGTGTGTGTGTGTGTGTGTGTGTTGCCCAGCTGAGAGGTTAATATATGGGCCAGTCTCTTAAAACAAAGATAGTGAGGACAACAGGGGAGAAGTGAGGTCAATTTGGGTCAAAACGGGTCAGCAGAGACCAATATAACTCAACCTAACCTAACCTAACCTTCACATCAACACCATCAGACCCTTCTCTCTCCTTTATCCTTCTTCTTTTCTCTCTCTCCCTCCATCGCCCTCCTCTTCATTCCTCCCCTTCTCCTCCTTTTTCTCACCTTCCCTCGACTCCTTTTACCCCTTCTCCTCCTTTCCCTTCTCTTCCTTCCACCTCTCTACTTTCACCCCTTTGACCTTCCTGTTTTAGTCAACATGGAGTCAATACAGGGTAAACATGGGTCAACACAGGGTCAACACGGTCAACACAGGGTCAACACGGGTCAACACAGGGTCAAAACAGGGTTAACATGGAATCAGTACAGGGTCAAAACAAGGTCAACACAGGGTGAAAACAAGGTCAACGTGGGGTCAAAACAGGATCAACGTGGAGTTAACACAAGGTTGATGCAGAATCAACACAAGACTAACAAAGAATCAAAACAGGGTCAACACAGGGACAAAATAAGGTCAACACGGTGTCAACATAGGGTCAATACGGGGTCAAGGAAGAAGAAAATGTCAAACCATCTCCTTTGTTACTTCACCACCAGCCTCTCTCTTTGTGATCTGGCTGTGTTGTGTTGCTGTGTTGTGTAGCTGTATCATGTAGCTTTGTTGTGTTGCTGTGTGTGGATCTCTATCTCACTGTGTTGTGTTGCTGTTGCTGTGTTGTGTAGCTCTGTTGTGTTGCTGTGTGTTGATCTCTATCTCACTGTGTTGCTGTGTTGTGTAGCTGTATCATGTAGCTCTGTTGTGTTGCTGTGTGTGGATCTTTATCTCACTGTGTTGCTGTGTTGTGTAGCTGTATCATGTAGCTCTGTTGTGTTGCTGTGTTGTGTTGCTGTATCATGTAGCTCTGTTGTGTTGCTGTGTGTGGATCTTTATCTCACTGTGTTGCTGTGTTGTGTAGCTGTATCATGTAGCTCTTTGTGTTGCTGTGTTGTGTTGCTGTATCATGTAGCTCTGTTGTGTTGCTGTGTGTGTGATCTTTATCTCACTGTGTTGCTGTGTTGTAGCTGTATCATGTGCTCTGTTGTTGTGTTGCTGTGTTGTGTAGCTGTATCATGTAGCTCTGTTGTGTTGCTGTGTGTGGATCTTTATCTCACTGTGTTGCTGTGTTGTGTAGCTGTATCATGTAGCTTTGTTGTGTTGCTGTGTGTGGATCTCCATCTCACTGTGTTGTGTTGTATTGCTGTGTTGTACGATAGCTAGATAGACAGATAGATATTCAAATAGGTAGAGAAATAAGTAGATAGATATATTGATAGATAGATTTCTAGATTTTTTAGATAGATAGATAGACAGACAGACATACATAGATATATTCACAAATTAGTAAATATCTAAGTACATAGATAGATAGATTTGTAGATAGATAGATAGATAGATAGATAGATAGATAGATAGGTTAGTAGATGAACGAGTATGTAAGAAGATGATACTCGTAAAGAGAGAAGGAGATAGAGAGACAAAGAGAACGAGAGTAGAGAGAATATCTATGTAAAATAAAACACTCCAGTATAGCGAATTAGAGTAAATTAGAGAGGTCAGATCGGGCGTCACCCATCATACAAAATGACTTAAGTTATCCGGGTAAAGTTACCTCATCTTGCAACCCTCGCAAACTTTCACAAATATTTATCATTAATTTATCATTTCTCTTTATACTCCATCCATTCGTTATTTATCTCATTATTTATCATATTTTCTATCTTCCACGTATTTTATTCCTAGTGTTTGTTTTGTCTGATAGAAATGAAAGAACAAAAGATATCCCTTGTACTTTTGTTTACAATTTCCAGCTGGTTTCCACGTGACGTCACAGATCACAACAAAGTGTCCGATTCCTTGGCTCTTGACTTTGGATTTTTTATGATTATGGTAAATATTGTAGGATGTACGTGATGACTTGAAAGTGAAAATAATTTGTGTGTGGGTTTGTGACTGTACCTACGTGTGTGTGTGTGTAAAATGGTATATGTACTTGTTTGAGTATGTGTATGTCGAGGTTTTGAAAATTCCATGTGGTTTATTATTATTATTATTATTATTATTATTATTATTATGATTGTTGTTGTTGTGTTATTATTACAAAACATTAAACAAGCAAGACTCTGTCTCTAACTCCCCAACAGCCAAAATAAATCGAAAGGAAGGAAAAAAATTGAAAACTCAATTTAATATCGACTATAAATTTCGTTCTGGACTTTATAATCGATACAGTCCGTTAATGTAGATAAGAATTCTGGATAAGAGAAGCTAAAATTATCCGATCATCTGTAGTTTTATCGTCCGGGTAATGACTCCACCTGAAGACGAAATAAAGGAATAAATTAGTCTCCGCAGAACTAGTCCAACCTCATCCCGTTTCTATTGTAGTTCTGACTATGATGTGACGTACAGAGACTAAGTGTAATGTCGTCTGATTGTCCCTGAGACTTGACTGTTGTGTCTAAGAGTCTCAGTGTTCAAGAGTCTCAGTGTTCAAGAGTCTCAGTGTTCAAGAGTTTGTGTTCAAGAGTCTCAGTGTTCAAGAGTCTCAGTGTTAAGAGTCTCAGTGTTCAAGAGTCTCAGTGTTCAAGAGCCTCAGTGTTTAAGAGAGTCTCAGTGTTCAAGAGTCTCAATGACCAAGAGTCTCAGGCGGGGTCAGATGGGGTCAAACAGCACCACCAAGTCAGGTCAAACTTTCTATAAGACGGTGACGCAATGTTTTACCGGAGGGAGGGAGGAGATAGGGGTGGGGAGGATGTGGGGAGAGGGTAAAGGGGTGGGGAGGGATGAGAAGTGATGGGGCAACAGGGGAAGGGAGGAGAAATGGAGGGTGGGGAGGTTAGGGAGGGTAAAGGGGAGGGAAGGGAGGAGGAGAAAGGAGGGAGATGGCAAAGGGGGGAAAAAATTGCAGAGGGAAGGGGGTTGGGAGAGAGAGGAAAGGATATACTGTAAGTGAGGGGAGTATTATAGGGGTTAGGGGTAGTATTGTAGGGGTTAGGGTGAGGTATTGTAGGGGTTAGGGGTGAGGTATTGTAAAGGGGTTAGGGGTGAGGTATTATGAGGGTTAGGTGAGTATTGTAGGGGTTAGGTGAGGTATTGTAGGGTTAGAGGGTGAGAGTATTGTAGGGGTTAGGGTGAGGTATTGTAGGAGTTAGGTGAGTATTGTGGGGTTAGGTGAGGTATTGTAGGGGTAGGTGAGATATTGTAGGGGTAGGTGAGGTATTGTAGGGTAAGGTGAGGTATAGGTAGTGGTTAGGTGAGGTATTGGGGTTAGGGTGAGGTATGGTAGTGGTTAGGTGAGGTATTGTAGGGTAAGGTGAGGTATTGTAGGGTAAGGTGAGGTGTATTGTATAAATTTTGCAGAAGAATATTGCAAGGTGGTGATATTACATTAAGATATCACAAAGGGTTTATGTGCAGAGATATCGACTAAGTTTTATATTCAAGACATATGCAGAAGTGGATATTGCTGAAGATGTTGCAAGATATTATAATGTGGATATTACAGGAGTTGTTTGCAAGTGGTTTTTTGTTTACAGGGATATATTGCAAGGCGGATATTGCTAGATGGATGATAGTATGGATTAATGTTGCAGGGGCACGCTAGGGGTGGATAATATGGCAAAAAGGAAGTTACTGTAGGGATAAATATTTCTTGAAGGATATTGCAAGTGGAGAGGCTCTAGGAGGATATATTGCAAGGGATGGGAAGATATTGTAAGGGGGCGGATATTGCAGAGGAGGAGGAGGAGAAGGAGGTATTGCAGGGGAGAAGGAGTATTACGGGGAGGAGGTGTTGCAGGGAGGAGGAGTATTACAGGGGGAGGGTAAGTATTGTAGGGGGAGGGTAGGTATTGCAGAGAGGAGGGGTAGGTATTGTAGGGGAAGGGGTAGGTATTGCAGGGGAGGGTAGGTATTGCAGGGAAGGGGTAGGTATTGCAGAGGAGGGTAGGTGTGCAGGGGAGGGGTAGGTGTTGCAGGGGAGGGGTGGGTATTGTCAGAGGAGGGGGTAGGTATTTGCAGTGGAGGGGGTAGGTATGTAGGGGAGGGGTGGAGTGTGTAGGGAGGGTGGAGTGTGCAGAGGAGGGTAGGTACAGGGGGGTAGGTATTCAGGGGTGGAGGTGCAGGGGAGGGGTAGGTATTTGCAGTGGAGGGTAGGTATTGTAGGGGAGGGTAGGTATTGCAGGGGAGGGTAGGTATTGCAGAGGAGGGGTGAGGTATTGCAGGGAGGGGTGGGTATTGCAGGGGAGGGGTAGGTATTGTAGGGAGAAGGTGTGTAGGTTCACTGTCTGGGGAGGAAGCGAGATCGTTGTTTGTATCGTTGTTTGGTTGTCTGACTTTGTGTGTGTGTGTGTGTGTGTGTGTGTGTGTGTGTGTGTGTGTGTGTGTGTGTGTCTATATCTTTCACGCTTTATCTCTCTTGCTAAGTCTGTCTGTCTGTCTGTCTGTCTGTCTCTAGTTTACATATAAAATGTATCAGATTAAGAAAGTATTTTGCATCGATTTGGTTGGCCCTTCTCTCTCTCTATCTCCCTCTCTCTCTCTTTCTCTCATTCTCCCTCTCATTCAGTCGCTCACTCTCACCCGCGTACCCTCCGCTTCCTCGTTTGTCTTCAGGAGCTGTGAGACAAAATGAGAGGAGAGGGAGGGAGAGGAACAGAGTGAGAGGAGGGACGGAGGAAGACAGGAGGAGGAGAGGGAGGAGCTAGATGAAGGAGAGGGAGAAAGAGTTAGGAATGGGGGAGGGAGGAGGAGAAGGAGAGGGGTGAGTGACGGACGGAGGAAGGGAGGGAGGGATGAGGAGGGAGAGAGTAGGGGTAGAAAGAGGGAAGGAGATAGATGAGAGGAGGGAGAGTGGGTGGGGAAGGAAGGAGAGGGCTGGGAGAGGACTGGGTGGAAAATTAAGTGAGAGGACGAGGGAAAGAAGAGAGATGAGAGGAGGAGGATAAATGAAATGTATGATAAGTAGAGAAAGAGAGGAAAGGAGAACAGTGGAGAGGAGGGAGGGAGGAGGAGAAGATGAAAAATTGGAATAAACGGATGGCTAGGGAAGAGAGAGAAAGAAAAAGAATAATCAGCTTTAAGGATGAATACAAAAACAATATCTCTCTCTCTCCTCCATCTCAGACACAACAGCCTTCTCTTCCTTCCTTTTCCTCTGATAACTCATATTATTTATTTTGCATCACTGTCTCTGGCGTTCTTCCTTACTTTATCATCATCTGCTCTGTTTCCTCTACAATGGAGGTGTGGAGCTCTTCCTAATTCTGTTTTCTTTTCCTTGAGTCTCTTGATTTATTGTTTTTCTTCGTATTGCTTTTGTTTTGTTTTGTTCTTCTTTATTATGGTGTAGTTGTTTGTTGTTGTTGTTGTTGTTGTTGTTGTTTTGTTTGTTTGTTGTTGGTGTTGTTTGTTGTTTGTTTGTTGTTTTTGTTGTTGTTATTAGTAGTATTGTTTTGTTCTTGTTCTTCGTCTTCTTCTTCTTACTGTTGTTTTGCTTAGTTACTGTAGTTGTTGTTCTTGTTCTTGTTGCCGTTGATGTTGTAGTTGTTGTTCTTGTTGCTGTTGATGTTGTAGTTGTTGTTCTTGATTTCTGTTGTTGTTGTTGTTTTTTTTTTATTTTTCTTCTTTTTCTTCCTTCATCTCCTATCATCATTTCAATTCTCTCTTTCTCTCTCTCTTTTCTATCTTTTGTATTTACCATTTATCTCTCCTCTCTCCATTCTCTCTTTTCTCTCTCCCTCTATCTCATTTGTATTTAAAGTATATCTGTCAATCTTCGTTCTTTGATTTCTATATAACATTATCTCTCTCTCTTCTTTCTCTTTCTTCGTTAAATTTAGGCGTTCGTTTTCTCTCTCAGTCTCTTTCTATCTCTCACTTCGTTATATTAAGGTTGCTCTCCCATTCCTCATCTTTCATGACATTTCCTCCTCTCCATTTGGACATGTTTATTACGTGTTCTTTGTCGTGGTGTGTGTCCTTGTGTGTGTGTGTGTGTGTGTGTGTTTATATACCTGTGTCTTACAGTTTGCATACACCTTCCTTCTTCTCTTCTTCTTTTCTTTGTTGTTTGTTCTTCCTTGTTCTAATTCTTTCTTATTCTTTCTTGTTATTTTTCTTGTTCTTGCTGTTGTTGTTTTCTTCTTGTTCGTGTTTTCTTTTATTGTTTTCCTATCTTTGCGTTTTTTCTTCTTCATTTTGTTGTTGTGTTCATTAAATCATTGAGTCTTCTGGGGAAATGAGAAAAAGGAAGGAGTTTCTTTGTTTAACAAATTTATTGACAAAGCTTCTAGTACAGTTTGCCTATTCTGAGGTAATTCAGTCAGGTCTTGACACTGAGGGTGGCATCACTGTTCACTGCCATGCAGGACAGAGGTTCATACACAATACATCATATTCATTAGCAGTATATATAGGTCAGAGTCATGTGGGTGATGTCACTGTTCGCTGCCATGCAGGACAGTGGTTCATATACATTGGACATCATATTCTATTTGAAGACTAATCAAGTGTGGGTTAGCAAAGTTGGGATAAACAGCAAGAATGTCCCCAAGCGCCCTGATTCAAGGAAGGAAGGAAAAAGGAAATGGAGAAAGGGTGAGAGGGGGATTTAAAGGGAAAGGGGAGAGGGGAGAGTAGGTATGTGGGGAGGAGGTAGAAAGTGGACTGAGAGGAGGGATGAGGAAAGAGAATGGTGAGAAGGACGAGAAGAGAGAGGAGACGAGGGGAGAAGAGGAAGGAAGGAGAGAGCGAGGGGAGAGGAAATAAGGAAATGAGAGGAGAGGAGAAGAGAAATTAAACAAAGTAAGGAGAGGGGGGGAGAGAGTGTATAACACACAACACAACATTTCTGGTATTCAGCTACACTGGAATTTTGTTTGGTGTGTGTGTGTGTGTGTGTGTGTGTGTGTGTTCTATTCTACAACACATCACAACATCTACAACCTCTGAGAAGCACCGTTTATAAAAATAGCCTTTCCTGAATCATTAACAACAACAGCAGTCCGTCTGGTCATAAGTAAAGGTCGTAGTTGTGCAGAAATAACCTGTACAAGGTCACCACACAATTACATATTTACTCCCCAAAAAGGTCAACTGCCAGAACAGACCTCCCGACAAATGGTTTGTTATTTACATTTTGTAATTCTTCGACATTTTAAACTATCGTATCTTAATTATTAATACCTGGATAGTGTCTTGTTTTGTAGTGTGTGTGTGTGTGTGTGTGTGTGTGTGTGTGTGTGTGTGTGTGTGTGTGTGTGTGTGTGTGTGTGTGTGTGTGTGTGTGTCTGTCTGTCTGTGTGTGTGCAATTAAAATACTTGGACTGTATCTCTCTTTCATATACTTTATTTATTTATTTTTTTACAAGATGATAACATATTGTACTGAAGGTTTAAGTGAGTCAGATTTAAGACACCAGTTTTGTTTTATAAATACAAATAATTTTTTTTAAATAATTTTACATAATATTTACAATTTATTATTTTTTCATATTATTTACAATGTCAGATTTCTCATCGAATTCTCAAAAGTTCTCAAGCTGATATTTCTCTTGGTGCTGAGAGATCTTGAGAGATCACTGGACCATCAGCTCGAGTCTCAGTGTAGTTCAGACGCCATATTGAGTACGAGCTCTTAAGGCTCTTCTATCTTTGTTAAAAAAAAATTTCTTTTCATCTTCTTTCTTCTCTCTTTCTTTCTAACATCTTCCCTTTCTTTCTTCCTTATCTTGTCTCTCCTCTCTGTTATTCTCCTTCTCCTCTCTTCCTTCCCTTTCTCGTTTTATTCCTTTCTTCTATCCTCCCCATTCCTCCTCTCTCTCTTGTTTTTCACCTTTCCGTCTCCTCTCCCCTTTCTCCTTCCTACTCTCACCTTCTCCCTCCTCCTCCTCCTCTTCCATAACAGGCACCGCCAAACCAACAACCCTGCCGCTCTTCCTCTTCCTCCCTTTCTTCTTCATCTCTTTTATTTTTATGATTTTTATCTGATGTTTTGCTCTTTTATGCGTTGATTTTTTGGTGTTTTCTGTTTTGACTATTCTTTCCTTCTTTTTCTTATCACTTTATTTTTTGCTTTATACTTTTACTTGTTATCATGTGTGTGTGTGTGTGTGTGTGTGTTTTGTGTGTGTGTGTGTGTGTGTGGTGTGTGTGTTGGTTATCTCTATTTCTCTCTATCTCTTCGTTTATTCTCTATTAATTATCAAGACATTTATGATTGACCGTAGCCGAGGAATATAACACTGTTCCCGACCAATGGCCACTGGTTCGAGCCCCACGGTCATACTTAGCTGGGCGCCTAGTCGATCCAGCTGGTTGGGGAACATGACTGGTGGTGGATTAGATCAACTTATTTGTCAAAGGTCATACACATACACACATAATCATACAGACACGTACACACACATAAACACACACACACACACAACATTACCAGAACATACATACATACATACATACATACTCAACCAGCGCCATAAAATCAACACATAAACACACTGCAGCTTATTTTATAACCCCTCGTTGACCCATACTAACAAAAACAAACTGGGGTAAAACACACACACACACACACACACACACACACACACACACACACACACACACACACACACACACACACACACACACACACACCATATATCCACCTCAAGAAGTAACAATTTGCATTTTGTAATATCACGTGGCCTAAAACAAACGAACTGTATTTTTTCTTCTGTTTGTCTGTTTTTCTCTGTCTTCTGTGGTTTTTGTCTGTCTGCCTGTCTCTATCTGTCTGTTTCTCATCTGTCTGTCTGTCTCTATCTGCCTTGTTATCTATCTGTCTTTATCTGCCTGTCACTATCTATCTGTCTCTCTCTTTTATCTGCCTGTCTTTTATCTATCTGTCTGTCTGTCTGTCTGTCTGTCTGTCTCTCTTTTTCTCTCACACACACACACACACACCACTACTACTACTACTATGCTGTCACACACACACACACACACACACACACACACACACACACACACACACACACACACACCTAAACCAGCACTCATTAAGGAACCAATAAACCCTCAGGTAAAGACTTGGTTTATTACCCCATTAGACAACAACAAACAACAACAACAACAACAACAAACCTTCGCCAGTGTGTTTTTGTTTTACGATGAGATATAAATCTTTTGGTAGTTTTTGTCCGGTAGTTAAGGAATTTTTGTTTTAGGGGTAGTTAATGGTTTATTGGTTTGAGGGATAGTTAAGGGTGTATTTGTTTATGGTTAGTTAATGGTGTTCTGTTTAAGGGGTAATTATGGGGTTATTGGTTTAAGAGTTAGTTAAGAGGGTTTTAGTGGCACAAGGGGGTAAGAATGTCCATTAGCCATCACCTATATACTATTAAAGGGCTCAACCAATGGACCTAAGGGGGTATTAAAGGGGTGTGAACCTCCCCGATAATGGTGCAGGAGGACGCCAATTAAAGGGTGTCTGATGCCCATTAGCAGCTTCTTGTTATGGCACCACACTTTTATTTATAAGACTCGTATTAGTAACGTCTCTCTCTCTCTCTCTCTCTCTCTCTTTCTCTCTCTCTTTTTTTTTTTTTTTTTTTCTCTCTCTCTCTCTCTCTCTCTCTCTCTCTCTCTCTCTCTCTCTCTCTCTCTCTCTCTCTCTCTCTCTCTCTCTCTCTCTCTCTCTCTCTCTCCCCAGGCTGACTCTCAGATCCAGCGCGTACCCACACTTACTGGATGTTTGCTTGGGTCTCTCTCTCTCTCTCTCTCTCTCTCTCTCTCTCTCTCTCTCTCTCTCTCTCTCTCTCTCTCTCTCTCTCTCTCTCTGGAAGTGGTGCAGAGGAACAGGTGGCTATAATTAATACTTGAGATGAGAGAGAGAGAGAGAAAAATGTAAGGATGGGAGAGAGGTTCGAGAAGGAATGGGAAGGTGTAGAGAAAGAGACAAAGGAAGATGTGGGAAAGAGTGATGGGGATGGGAGAGGGGACCAAACTAGAGGGTGAGAGGAAGGGGAGAAGGAGAAGGGGGGGGAAGGAGGAAGAGTGAAGGAGGAGATTATTATTGGGATGAGGAGGAGGATGAATGGGGGGGAGAAGGGAGGGAGGGAGGAAGGAGGAGGGGGAGGGAAGGAGGAGGGAGAGGAAGGAGGATTGAGAGCGGAAGAAGGTACGGGTGAAGTGAAGAATTGAGGGAGGGAAGGAAGAGATGGACGGAGAGAAGTAAAGGAATTGGGGGATGAGTGGAAAGAAATGGATGAGAGGAGGAATAAGGGATTGAGAGAAGGAAGGATTGAGGGAGGGAAGGAAGGAGTGAGGGATTAGGGAGGAAGGAAGGAGTGGGGGATTCAGGGGAGGAAGGAAGGGTGAGGATTGAGGAGGAAGGAAGGAGGAGGGATTGAGAGGGGAAGGAAGGAATGAGGGATTGAGGGAGGGAGGATTGAAGGAAGGAGGGAGGAAGGAAGGAAGGAGTGAGAGATTGAGAGGGGAAGGAAGGAATGATGGATTGAAGAAGAGGAGGGAAAGGAAGGAAGGAGTGAGAGATTGAGAGGGGAAGGAAGGAGGGAGGGAGGAAGGAAGGGGTGAGGATTGAGAGGGGAAGGAAGGAATGATGGATTGAAGGAAGGAGGTAAGGAAGGAAGGAAGGAAGGAAGGAAGGAAGGAAGGAGTGAGGATTGGGGAAGGAGGGAGGATCAACGTCCTGCGCGGCCCCGTTGAAAGTGACCAAGACTTGACCTGTGTGTCACGACGTACAGCGGCTCCCCTCCCTCCCAGGTCACCCCATCTGGCACCCCTCCCTCCCCCTCACTATCTCCCCCTCCTCCTCCACCACTACCACCTCTTACACCACCACTACGAAGAAGGAGAAAGTAGAAAGAAGGGAGAAGAGGGGAAGGAAGGGAAGTAAGGAAGGAAGATATGGAGGGAGGGAGGGAGTGAGAGGTGGAGAGGGAGAGGGAGAGGGAGGAGAGGGAGGAGAGGGAGGAGGACGCCTAGTATTACCAGGTGAAAGTGTGTTATATTTATAACACTGCGAGATGGTTGTCAACACAACCACGGTGACCCAACCTCTTCCTCTCCTCCCCTCACGCCCTCCTCCCGCCCACTCCCGTCTTCCTCCTCCCCTTCTTCCTCTCTCTCTTCTTGCCCTCTCTTACACCTCTCTCCTCCTCCATCTCCTATTCCCCCACTCCCTCCCTCTCTCTCTCCTTCCACGCCCATCCTCTCTCTCTCTCCTTCCACGCCCTTCCTTTCCCTCTCCCACACCCTTTATCCACGCCTTCCGCCTCCCACACCTTCATCCTACCACGCCCTCTTCCTCCCACATCTTCCTCCCTGTCTAAATTGATGGAATGGGGGTATGGAAAGGGGAGATAAGAGAAGGAGGAGATGGGAGGGAGAGAAGAAAAGAAGGAAGAAGGAGGAAAGGAAAGAAGATAGGCGGGAAGGAGGGAAAAGGAAGGGAGGAAGGAAGGAGGGAAGTAGGGGGTGGAGGAGGGAAGAGTAGGGGGGGGCTACCTTTCCAGTACGTGAGAGGAAGGTTGACAAGAACATCGAGACGTTATGAAACTGGGGAAGTGTCTCTGGGGAGTGTCTCTGGGGGAGTGTCTCTGGGGGAGTGTCTCAGGGGAGATGTCTGGGGAGTGTCTTTGGGGAAGTGTCTCTGGGGAGGTGTCTCTGGGGGAAGTGTCTCTGGGGGAGTGTCTCTGGGAAGTGTCTCTGGGGGGTGTCTCTGGAGTGTCTAAGGTGTCTCTGGGAGTTCTCTGGGGATGTCTCTGGGAAGTGTCTGGGAGAGTGTTTCTGGGGGAATGTCTCTGGGAAGTGTCTCTGGGAAGTGTCTCTGGGGGGAGTGTCTCTGGGGAAGTGTCTCTGGGGGAGTGTCTTTGGGGAAGTGTCTCTAGGGGAGTGTCTCTGGGAAGTGTCTCTGGGGAAGTGTCTCTGGGGAAGTATCTCTGGGAAAGTGTTTCTGGGGAAGTGTTTCTGGGGGCTAAAAATTATAGAAATCATAACAAGAAGTGAATATCATAATTATAATAAAAACAAACAAATGAAAACAAATAATAATAAAAATGAAGAAAACAATAGAGAAAAAACACATCAAACAACCAAAATAAAAAAGAAATGAAGAAAGGAGGAAAATAAGAAAAAAACAGAAAAAAAACAAGAGAAAACACAAAAAAAAGAGTTATACCTCGTGTCTAATATAATCAGGTTAGGAGGGAAATTATCACCTTGTTGCCTCACCCTTCAATTATCATGTTGTGTCCCCTACTTACTCTTTCTCATCCCTCATCCCTTTCATCTCTCTCTCTCTCTCTCTCTCTCTCTCTCTCTCTCTCTCTCTCTCTCTCTCTTCATCATTATTATTTCGTACCCTTATTCTCTCTCTTTATTCTCTCTTTGTTTTCTCTCTCTGTTTGTCTGTCTGTTTTTATTCTCTGTCTTTCTCCCTGTTTCTGTTTTCTTTTTTTCTCTCTCTAATATTATCTCCCTTCCTCCACTTCCCCCTTCCCCCCCACCCCAACATTGTACCCCCAACCTGTCGTCCCTCCCTCCTCCCTATCCCCCCATCTTTCCACTCTCACTCTCCCTCCCTTCCATCGCCTTCTCCACCATTAGCCTTCCCCCTCCCCTCTCTCTTTGCATTAAACACTCCACTCCCCCCTTCTCCCTCTCCCTCCCCTGTCTCCTCCTCCTCTCTCCCTCATCAGTCTATAGTTTGAGATTGCACTCCTGACCTCAAACTCCCTTTTCCCCTTCCTCCTCCCCTATCCACCTCCCCTTTCCCTCCTTTCTTCCTCCTCCTTCTCCTTCTTTCTCTCTTCACTGACTTGGCTGTCAATCTCATACTACAAGCACACCCTCCCTCTCTCCTCCCTCCCTCCTCATTAATCTTTCTCCCTCCTCCTCCTCCTCTTCTTCAGCCTCATCACCAATCTTCCTCTCCTTACCTCCCCTCCTCCCCAACCCCCTTTCCCTTCCTTCTGTTCTATCCTCCTTTTTATCCCCCTCTTCCTTATCTATTCTCCCCACCTCTTTCCTCTCACCCTTTTCCTCCTCCCCTCCCTTAACTCTCCTCTCCTTACCTCATCCCCTCCCCTTATCTCCCCTTCCATCACCTCCCCTCACCTCACTTCCTACCTTCCCCTGCCCTCCCCTCCTCCCCTCCCTCTTCTCCCCTCACCTCCCCTTTCAATTGTTTCTTACCAAGGTTCACATAGTCTCGTTGCCCTCATTGCTCACCCCCTGACCCACCTGTCAAAGGAAGGAAGGAGATCGCCTGTCGCAGCAACACTCTTTCTCCTCTCACCCTCTCCTCACCCTCCTCTCAATTCTCCCCCTCCTCCTCTCACTTGACGAGCCATAGTGGCTTAGCTTAGCTTATATACTTGACCTGCCTTATTCGAGCTGCTTTGCCTTTGTTTTCTGGCTTTTTGCTTTACCTTTTAGGTTAGCTTTGTTTTAGCTGGACTCTGGTTTGATTTCTGGTTTGTTTTAGCTTTTTCTTTTTTTATATTTGCTCGCTTTTCTTTCTTATTTCTATTTTCATTTTTGTTTTTATTTCTATCTTATTTTTTTCTCTCTCAACAGTTTACAGTCACCGTTCATTATGTTTAACTGCTGACAACTTCAGCTATTCCAGCGCCACCTGCCTTGGGGGGGTCTGCATCCCCCCCTACCTGTTCCCTTCTCTCTTTCCTCTTTACTCCTCCTCTTTTCCCTTCCTCTTTACTCTTCCTCTTTACTCTTCCTCTTTACCCTTCCCCTGTCCATTTCCCCTTCCTCTTCCCCCTCCGTCTTTCCCCTTCCCCTCTATCTTTCCTCTTTCCCTTTCCCCTCACTCCTTCCCTTCTCCTCCCTCTTTTCTTTTCCCCTTTTGTCCCCTTTCCCCTCCCTCAATCATAGGAGAAATATAGTTAAATATCTCCAACAGTATAAGTATCTCCAACAGTCTCTTAAGAATCTCCAACAATCTCTAAAAATCTCCAACAGTCTCCCAAACAATGCTCAAGTCTCCAGTGATCTCCAAAACGTCTCCCACATATTGAGAGACAGAGAAGGACCTCCAATAGTCTCCAAGGCAGCCATCGATCCCCGTGTATATCTCCTGGTAGTGGTGTCCTCCTGGCCAGATTATCTCCTGACTCCTCCTCCTCTTCCTCCTTTCTCCCTCTCTTCTTCCTCTTCTTCTTCGTCTTTCATTTCTCTTTTATTATGCCTTCTTTACTTCATTATCTTCCACTTTTCCTTTCCTTCATTTTTTTCGTTTTCTTCGTGGTCTCTCTCTCTCTCTCTCTCTCTCTCTCTCTCTCTCTCTCTCTCTCTCTCTCTCCACTTTTTATTTCTCTTTCGTTAGTTTTAGTTTAACAAATTTATTGACAAAGCTTGTCCTTCTATTCTTTCACTTCTCATCCACCTCTCCTGCTCCTCTTCTCCTTCCTCCTCTTCCTCTTTTCCTTCATCCCTTCTCCACTAATCCTCCTCCTCCCCTTCCTCCACCTCCACTAACCCTTCCTCCTCCTCCTCCTCCTCCTCCTCCTCCTCCTCCCGACCCGCCACATCCGTCACCAGTGCGGGCGAACTCCAGACTGTGGCCCACCAGACGCTCTCCCAGCCCCTCTCTCCGTCCCTCCCACAGCCCCTCTCACGGCCCCTCTCACTTTTCCCAGCCCCTCTCTCCTACCCTCTCACCTCTCCCAGCCCACTCCCCGTTCCTCTCATAGCCCCTCTCACTTCTTCCAGTTCTTCTCCAAGCCCCTATCGCCTCTCCTTGTCAATCTCTCCGTCCCTCTCCCAGACCCATTCACCTCTCACCTCTCTCAGTTCCTCTCCCCCTTCCCTCTAACAGCCCCTCTCTTGCCCTTCTCTCTCTCTCTCTCTCTTTCCCTCTCGCAATCACTCATCTCTCCCATCCACCTCTCCCAGTTCCTCTCTCACTTCTTCCCTTCCTCCTCACACACCCTTTCTACGCTGTCCTCCATCCCTCTCCCTGCTCTCCCACACCCCACCTCCTTAGGCGCTCTCCTTTCTCCCTCACCTCTCCCACCACTCTCCCCGTCCTCTTTCTTGCTCTCTTTCAACCTATTATCTCTCTCTCTCTCTCTCTCTCTCTCTCTCTCTCTCTCTCTCAGCTTGCCACCTCCCCTCTCCACCCTCTCCCACCCTCACACCGCCCTCTCCCACCCTCACCGCCCTCTCCCACCTGTCCCGCCCTCTCCCACCCACGCATCGCCACTTAGGTCAGCCCACTGATGCTGGGAACCACAGCTTGTATATATAGTGAAACACACACCTCTCTCTCTCTCTCTCTCTCTCTCTCTCTCTCTCTCTCTCTCTCCTCTCTCTCTCTCTCTCTCTCTCTCTCTCTCTCTCTCTCTCTCTCTCTCTACCTTTTCAGTCATTCTTCCTCGGGTCAGAGAGGGTGCTATAGCTGTGGTTTTAGCCGGATTTTACCTTAACTCTTAGCTTCTGTGAGCTTATCTGCCGTCTTGAGTTTTAACTGTGGGTTTAATAGGTGCCTCAACAGAAGTCTTAGCTGTGTTTAGTCTGCTTTAGCTGAGGTTGTACTTGAGCTTCAGCTAAGACTTCAACATGAGTGTTTTAGCTGGCCAGTATTTAAAATGTTATAGCTGGTGTTTATTGGGGGCGTTAGCTGTGTTTTACTAAATGTTTTAGCTGTGGCAGGTGAGTCTAAGCTGTGGTTTAGCTTGTTATAGCAGGGTAGGGGAGGCAGGTGTGGGCACCGTTAGCTCAGCGAGTGACCCCGACACCCTAGATCACTATCACTCCTCCTCCTCCTCCTCATAATGCTCCTCTTTCTCCTCCTCCTCCCCCTCCTTCTCCCCCGCCTCCCCCTCCTCTCCTCCTCCTCCACTGGTTTCTTATTATTTGCCTTTACTCTGTTTTTCTTTCATTTATCATCTGTGTGTACCTTATCTTTAACATCATACACGTCTCTCTCTCTCTCTCTCTCTCTCTCTCTCTCTCTCTCTCTCTCTCTCTCTCTCTCTCTCTCTCTCTCTCTCTCTCTCCATGAAATAATAATAATCACAATTAAAAATTATAAGAATATGGATTAATAACAGGTATACAATTTCTTACCCCCCAAAAAACATACTGGTATATAATATGTAACACCTGAGTACATAATGGCACCTATTGTTGTAATTACAGGTGTACAGTGGCGCTAAAGAATAATAACCGGTAAATAATGTCGGGAACTTCCTCTACTGAGTACACATTTACCGGCCATATCCGTCCGTCTCTCCCCCGCCGGGCCTCGAGCGACAAAAGTGCATGTTAATGACAAATGGAGGAGTACCCCCTTCACAGACGTCCGGGAGAGGGGCGCCCCACACACACACACACACCCGGTAACACGCTCATTGTTTGTACCCTGGCTGTAGTCTCCACACTCCACCTTCTGCTTCTCTTCTTCCTCCTTTTCGTCGTCCTCATCCACCTCTTCTTCTTCTCTTTCTTCGTTGTGCCTTTCGTCTTCTTCGCTGTGAAGTTGATTTTTCGTGGTTAACGTTTTCTATTTTTGTTGTTCTTACTCTTTTGTTGGCAAAGATTTCCTCATTTGGCGATACCTCCTCCTCCTCCTCCTCTTCTTCTTCTTCTTCTTCTTCTTCTTTTCTTTCCCTTTCATTTTCTCCTCCTCCTCCTCTTCCTCCTCCTGCTCCCCATCCTCCCGTATGCAAGACGTCCCCCCGCACAACCAGACAATGTGATGTAGTCGTGGCCAGAATTAGGCTAGGATACAGACACATCTGGCAGGTTAATAACGCTGTACCCATACCGGAACACTCAGCATGTAGACTTTGTGATAAACCTTTAAAGCATACACCTGAACACTATATTATTGAATGTGACACTGTCAAAGACTTCAGGCCACCTGACTTATTGTATCTTGAACTTTGTAATTACTACATTGAATCGGGGGTGCTTGAGGACATTCTTGCTGTTTATCCCAAATTTGTTAGCCCACACTGATTAGTCTTCAATTAGAATATGACGTCCAATGTATATGAACCACTGTCTTGCATGGCAGTGAACAGTGATATCACCCTGACTCTGACCTATATATATATATATATACTGCTAATGAATATGTTGTATTTCTTTGTGTATGAACCTCTGTCCTGCGTGGCAGTGAGAAGTGTTACCACCCTCAGTGTCAAGACCTGACTGAATTACTCAGAATTGACAAACTGTACTCCAAACTTTGTCAATAAATTTGTTAAACTAAAACTAAGTCCCCCCGCCCGTCACCACCTACTACTTCCTTCTTCTCATCTTCCTCATTTTTCTCCTCCTCCTCCTCCACCCCACACGGCTTGATATCCCTATTCCTCGACTCTTTTATCATCGTTCACAGATTCCCTTCTCGTCCCCCTTCCCCTCCTCATCCTCTCCCCATTCCCACCTCTCCCCATCCCCACCCATCCTTGCCTCGCCCAAACTCCCCCTCACCCTCTCCCGATTCCCACCCTATCCCCACCCCATCCCCTACCCCCCCACCCCACCCCTATCCCCATCTATCCCGCCCCTATCCCACCCCTATCCCCATACCCCAATTCCCCCAATGCCTCCTCACCTGTGTCTGTGTGTTTGTGTTTTGTTTTGTTTTTGTTCTAAGGGTTGTGTTTTTGGCACGGGTGTGTGAGAGAGGTGTGTGTGTGTGTGACCAGGAGACTCTCACCCCCTGGGAGATTGAGGGTGTGAGAGGGAGGGAGAGAAGGGGGTGAGTGGAGGGAAGGAGGAGGGTGTGAGAGGGAGGGAGGAGGGAAGACAGGATGGTGGATGGAGGGTCATCATCTTTGTGGTAGCTCCTGTGTGGTGATGTTTTATGTGTGTGTGTGTGTGTGTGTGTGTCAGTGGCGCTGTTGTTGGGGGTCGTGGTGTTGGTGGGCGAGCGAATGGAAGGTGGAGGCAAGTATAGGAGGAAGGAAGATGGAGGGAAAGTAGAGGGAAGGTGAGGGGAGAAAGGTAAAGAGGAAGGACTATTGTGTATAGTAAGCTTTGTTATTTATGTGTGTGTGTGTGTGTGTGTGTGTGTGTGTGTGTGTGTTAATATAATTGTCATTTTTGAACAGTTTTAATAATGATGCAAAATACACAACACAATACAACACCTCCACAACACACCACAACGCAATACAACACAACACCACAACACAACCCAACACAATACAACACAAAACAGCACAACACCTCCATAGTACAACACAACACAACACAGCACAACACAACACAACACAACACAACACAACACCTCCACAACACAACACAACACAACACAACACCTCCACAACTCACAACACTCGATCGTTCGTGTACCTTCAAGAAGCAGGAATCCGGAGGTAGTCGATCTATCCCTCTGTTGTAGGTCACTGAAAACGCCTCCCTCCTCCCCTTGGCCCCTCACCGCTACCCTCTCGCCCCTCACCGCTACCCTTTCGCCCCTCTTTCTTTCCCACTTGCCCTCTTCTTCTAATCGTCTTCCTTCTCTCCCAATCGTCCCTTTCTTTCCTCCCCTTTCCTTCCCCACTCATCCCAACCATTTCCCCCTCCCACTACCTTCCCCCTTCACCTCCTGGTCCTTCACCTCTGTCCCTCCCCCTCTCCTCCCTCTCACCCTTCGTCTCTTCTCTCGACCTCTATTCTCAACTGGGTCTTCTTCATCTGATCTGTCTCTCTGTCTGTCTGTAAGTCTGTCTCTCTGTCTGTCTGTAAGTCTGTCTATCTGTCTGTATGTATGTCTTTTATTTTGTTATTCTTTACCATTGTATTTCTTTAAGACAGACATATAACTAAACACAGACAGACAGACAGTCTACTAGACATAGACAGATAATCAGACAGACAGACAGGCAACTAGACAGACAGACAGTCCTTGTTTTAGTGGTCATAACTGGGGTCCCAATCCCTGTGAAAATCAACTGGTCTGGGTCCTGGTGTCTGTGAGTAGCACCACCCGGAAAACTGGTCACATACCGGGCTAGCGTAAGGTCAGCTGGACCGGGGGGCGGGGGAGGTTGGCCAGGTCTGGGAGGAGGGATGAAGGGGTGGTCAGTCTCAGAGGGTCTGTCTGTTGGGTATTGTCTGATTGGCTCGCATTGGGTGCTGGGAGGGGGGAGAAGAAGGGGTGGGGAGGTAGGATTGGGGAGAGAGCAGGAGAAAGGGGGTGTGGGTCTTAGTCTGTGTGGGAAGGATTGGAAAGGTGATGTGGGGATCCCTAGTTTGTGTTAGAAATGATGGGTTTGGGGAGAAGGGAGGGGAAGGGGAAGGGGTGGTAGCAAAAATTTGGGATAGTGGGGGCCATGTTCTTTGTGGTTGGGCGGTTGTTAGGCGGTGTGGGTGATGGGCGGTATGGGTGTATGGTGGGCGTGTGGGCGTGTGGGTGTAGGTCACAGTAGGTCAGGGATGGTAATAAAGAAAGGGGGTCTTACTAACCTCTCCTGTGCATTTGGCCAATTAAGAAGTGTAACCAGATTATTATTCACCTCCCCTTCTCTCCCTCCCATCCACCTCTTCGTCTTTCCCCTCCTTCGCTATTCTCTCTTTCCATCCCACTTTACCCTCTCCTATCACTCTTTCAACTCTCCCCTCCTCTTCCTCCCCTCCCTTTCTCTCCGCCATCTCCTCTTCCCTTCTCCTTTTCCCCTCATACCATCCTCACCCCCTACTATTCTTTTTTTCTCTTTTCCCTTCTTTCTTCTCTCCCTTCCCACCTCTCTCTCCCCTCCCCTTTCCTCCCTACCATTCTCTCCCTAGTATCTCAGGTGGAGAGTCGGGAAGGGAGAGTAGGTGGGTGTGTGAGGGAATCTATCTGCAGGTGGGCGGGGGATGACTGGGTGTGTGGGCGGATGGTGTTAAGTGGGTGGTGTGTGTGTGTGTGTGTGTGTGTGTGTGTGTGTGTGTGTGTGTGTGTGTGTGTGTGTGTGTGTGTGTGTGGAGGATTGTAGATTATACTTAAACAACAAAGCGGTGGGTGGGCGGTTTTTGGGAAGACAGAGGTGTGTAAGGGGTGGGCAGCGGATGAGGGGTGGGCAGGGTGGCAGGCAGGGTGGGTATGGGTCCTGCGGTGTGGCCTGAGATAAGGATCTGGGCAGTGGACCCGGACCAGCGGTGAGGGCGCCCTGGTGGAATGTCCAGCCAACCCCCACCTGTCCTGACTCACCCCCGCCCACCCTCGCCCATCCCCGCCCGCCCCTGCCCGCCCCTGCCCCACTGTTGCCCAACCATCACCACCCACCCACTACTTCTGCCCTGTCTTACTCCAACTCTATATCAACACACACACACACACACACACACACACACACACACACACACACACACACACACACACACATACACACACACACACACACACACAACACACAACACTACACACACACACACACACCACACACACACACACACACACACACACACACACACACACACACACACACACACACAGTTGTTACCACAACCAGTTTATTGACCACACTGGTATACAAGTTGACCGGATTTGAGTGTTGGGGTGAGGTGATGGCCCTGTGGTTGGTCACTGTCACAGGCGGCACAGGTTAGGTCATGGCACGGAGTCCATTGTGGGGTTAGTATTCAAAGGATTAAGTCATCGTACTCAAGGTGTTAATTCATCATACTCAAGGTGTTAAATCATCGTACTCAAGAGGTTAAATCATCGTACTGAAAGGATTAATATCGTACTGAAGGTGTTAATTCATCGTACTCAAGGTGTTAAATCATCGTACTGAAAGGATTAAGTCATCGTACTCAAGGTGTTAAGTCTTCGTACTCAAGGTGTTAACTCATCGTACTCAAGGGATTAAACAAACACGTCATCACACACGACCATAAATCGGTCTTGGAAAATGATAACCACGAGTTGTCATTTTTTTGAGGAAAAATCAGCTGATGCAGGCGGGGGGTCCTATCAGCTGATGAAGATAAACAAACTGGAACTAGTGACAGAAACTCAGCACCACTATATAACACGTACGGGGTGAGTCAGTGTTGAGAGTGTCACTTCCTGCTGCTCGCATTCTTAGGGTATAGAGATAGGTTTAAGTACAGGTATAGAGATAGGTTTAAGTACAGGTATAGAGATAGGTTTAACTACAGGTATAGAGATAGGTTTAACTACAGGTATAGAGATAGGTTTAAGTACAGGTAGAGATAGGTTTAACTACAGTATAGAGATAGGTTTAACTACAGGTATAGAGATAGGTTTAAGTACAGAGAGATAGGTTAAGGTATAGAGATAGGTTTAACTACAGGTATAGAGAATAGGTTTAACAACAGGTATAGAGATAGGTTTAACTACAGGTATAAAAATAGGTTTAAGTACAGGTATAGAGATAGGTTTAAGTACAGGTATAGAGAGATAGGTTTAACTACAGGTATAGATATAGGTTTAACTACAGGTATAGAAATAGGTTTAACTACAGGTATAGAGATAGGTTTAACTACAGGTATAGAGATAGGTTTAACTACATGTATAGAGATAGGTTTAAGTACAGGTATAGCAATAGGTTTAACTACAGGTATAGCGATAGGTTTAACTACAGGTATAGAGATAGGTTTAACTACAGGTATAGAGATAGGTTTAAGTACAGGTATAGAGATAGGTTTAACTACAGGTATAGAGATAGGTTTAACTACAGGTATAGAGATAGGTTTAACTACAGGTATAGAGATAGGTTTAAGTACAGGTATAGAGATAGGTTTAACTACAGGTATAGAGATAGGTTTAACTACAGGTATAGAGATAGGTTTAACTACAGGTATAGAGATAGGTTTAACTACAGGTATAGAGATAGGTTTAAGTACAGGTATAGCAATAGGTTTAACTACAGGTATAGGATAGGTTTAACTACAGGTATAGAGATAGGTTTAACTACAGGTATAGAGATAGTTTAAGTACGGTATAGAGATAGGTTTAACTAAGGTATAAGATAGGTTTAACTACAGGTATAGAGATAGGTTTAACTACAGGTATAGAGATAGGTTTAAGTACGGGTATAGAGATAGGTTTAACTACAGGTATAGAGATAGGTTTAACTACAGGTATAGAGATAGGTTTAACTAGGTATAGAGATAGGTTTAACTACAGGTATAGAGATAGGTTTAACTACAGGTATAGAGATAGGTTTAACTACAGGTAGATAGGTTTAACTACAGGTATAGAGATAGGTTTAAGTACAGGTATAGAGATAGGTTTAACTACAGGTATAGAGATAGGTTTAACTACAGGTATAGAGATAGGTTTAACTACAGGTATAGAGATAGGTTTAAGTACAGGTATAGAGATAATTGCGACAGGTACAAGGACAGATAATACAGTTATATGTAAAAGTACAGGTACATAATACAAGCAAATACAGGTACAGTTACATATAAAACAATACAAGAATGGTACGGTAACATTTATCAGGTGAGAGTTGGGGACTGTATTGTGTGTGTGTGTGTGTGTGTGTGTGTGTGTGTGTGTGTGTGTGTGTGTGTGTGTGTGTGTGTGTGTGTGTGTGTGTGTGTGTGTGTGTGTGTGTGTGTGTGTGTGTGTGTGTGTGTGTGTGTGTGTGTGTGTGTGTGTGTGTGTGTGTGTGTGTGTGTGTGTGTGTGTGTGTGTGTGTCTGTATTTTGATATTAGTGATAAACCTGGACAATTATCGACCAAAATAGACGTTATCAACAGTTGTTATTGTGAGCTGAAGGTAACTGATACTACAACACTGACGGTTAATTACAGGTGTGTGGGAGGGGGAGGTTAACAGGTGTGTGGGAGGGAGGAGGGAGGATAACAGGTATGTGGGCTAGAAAGGGAGGATAACAGGTGTGGGAGAGAAAGGGGGGGTAACAGGTGTGTCGGAGGGAAGGAGGAGGGGTAACGGGTGTGTGGGAGGGGGGGAGATTAGCAGGTGTGTGGGAGGAGGAGGGGGCATGCAGGTGGGAGGGGGAGGTAAACATGTGTGGGAGGGAGGGGAGGTTAACAGGTGTGTGTGGAGCAGAAGGATAACAGGTGTGTGGAGGGAAAAGGGGTGGGGTGAGGGGAGAGGGGTTACCAGGTGTGTTGGGCAGGTTAGCAGGTGTGGGGACAGGTTACCAAGTGTGTAGGAAGGAGGGGAAAGGGAGGGAGAGTCATGGTGGAGGAAGAAAAGGGAAGACGGTGATGGAGAGAGTAGGAAGGGGATTGGAGAAGGTCATCATGAGGGGAGAAAGGGGGGTGGGGAGGAGAAGGAAGTGAGAAAGGAGGCAACGAGCCAACTAGGGGTGATTCACTGCTGTGTTTTGCCGCTGGTAGTTAGTCAGGGATCCCGTTAGGAGAGAGTGTGAGAGAGAGAGAGAGAGAGAGAGGAGAGAGAGGGCACACCATATAGCAATAAAGAAGCTCTCTCTCTCTCTCTCTAATTCACATGACATCAAGGTTTATAGAAAGCTTCAACAACATACCTTTTTTTCCCCTAAGTTCAGATCGTGACTAGAGGTGGGGGAGGGGAGGGGGGAGGGAGGAGGAAGGAAGGGAGGGGTGTGAGGTGACAGCCGTGGGAGTATCGTTGGTAGGGGATGTGAGGAGGGGGGGAGGGAGGTAAGGTGTGTCAGGAAGGAGGAGGAGGGGAGGGAGGAGGAGGGGGAGGCTGGTAAATGAGGAGGTGAAGGAGAAAGGAAGAGAATAATAAAAATGAGGGAAAGAAGGGAATTAAAGAAAGGGGAGATAGGAGGGGAAAGAGAAAAAGAAGTGAGGGAAATAGAGAGATATGAGAAATAGTTGATAAATAATGATAAGAGGAAAATAAAAAGAAAGATAAGAATATAGAAAGTAGAGAGAAAGAAAGACAATAAAAGGGGATATATATTGAGAAAGTAAACAAAGGAAATCAGTGAAAGTTAAGTCTTGGAAAGAAAGAATTGTAAAGAAAAAAAAATAACACAAGAGGGAAATATGAGATAGACAAAGTAGAAAGAGAAAGTAAAGGGGAAATAAAGAGAAAGGAATAAAAGATAGAAAGTTGTAAAATAAATCACATCTTACATAAATGACTAAAAAAATACGAATATTTTTCCTCGTGATAAATTCAAGCCAAAAAAATATATAAAAAACTATATACTTTTTCACAGTATTTTTTTTCATATTTACTTCGCTTAAAAATTACATATTTTTATAGAAGTTTCAAGTAAAACAATAAAAATTACATATATTTTTTTGGGTAATATCACAAAAAATAAAAAAAAACTACTATTTCCTATAAACTTTTTACTGCGAGAATATACTTAAAATTTTATGTAAATCTTTTCCATAAAAAGTTAGAAAAGAAACTAAAAAAAATACATAACACTTTTAAAACTTGATATAAGATAAAACAAAAATAATAGACAATTTAAATTATTCTTCACATATAAAATAATTTTTTTTTCTCTCTCTCTCTCTCTCTCTCTCTCTCTCTTTCTCTCTTTTTTCTCACCTTGACATTATCAAGACACTGCCAAGATCTTTAACAGAATAAAGTAGGTAATAATACGTCAACATACTTAAGGTTTTATTATTATATATTTTTGTTTAGGTTTTATAATAATTGTAGAATGGGTTCTTCTTCTTCTTCTTCTTCTTCTTCTTCTTCTTCTTCTTCTTCTTCTTCTTCTTCTTCTTCTTTTTTTCTTCTTCTTCTTCTTCTTCTTCTTTTTCTTCTTCTTCTTCTTCTTCTTCTTCTTCTTCTTCTTCTTCTTCGTTGTATTATTATTATTATTATTATTATTATTATTATTATTATTATTATTATTATTGTTATTATTAGTTATTATTATTATTATTATTATTATTATTATTATTATTATTATTACTGTTATTATCATTATTATTATTAATAATAAATAATAATAATAATAATATTATTATTATTATTATTATTATTATTATTATTATCATTATTACTGTTATTATTCGTATAGTTTAATGTCAGAAAACGGGGTACAGGTAGCTCACCTTGACACTACAGGTGAATACATTACCTGGCAACCTTCCCTCTCTCTTTTCTCTCTCTCTCCCCTCCCTCTCACTTTTCCCATTCTATCTGCTTTTATCTGTCTCCTTTTTTTATTTCTTACCCCTCTTCTCCTCCTCTTTCTTTCCCTCTCTCCGTTTTCTCTCCTACTTTCTTTCTCTTCCTCTCCCCTTCTCTCTCTCTCCTTTCTTATTTTTGTTTACCTTCTCTTCCTCTTCTTTACCCTCTCTCTCACCACACACACACAAAAAAAATATATATATACACACATACGCACATACTGTACATACATACATACATACAGTACACACACACACACACACACACACACACACACACACACACACACACACACACACACACACACACACACACAACATACACAAAGCTGTGCCCTCAATCCTCCTCCCGCCTCTTGTCTTAACTAGTGCTGAGAGAGAGAGAGAGAGAGAGAGAGAGAGAGAGAGAGAGAGAGAGAGAGAGTTGCCTAAATCTGAATTTTGAATTATTAAGGAATGTGCATAACAGTATTACGATGTATATATATAAGTAAGTAATTGTGCATGTACTGTGTATATGTATGTTTGTATGTATATATGTATGTATGTAATTGTTCAAGTACTGTATGAATATATGTATGTATATTACAGACGCCATCATACATATGTTACACAGTGACAAATACACGTTCGTTTTAAACCTACAGTACATGTTAGACCTTTAAATAATGCACCAGTCTATCAGATGACCCCTCTCTCTCTCTCTCTCTCTCTCTCTCTCTCTCTCTCTCTCTCTCTAGCTATCTATCTTTTTCTCTCTCTCCTTTCTCTCTCCCATCCCCTCACACACACACACACACACACACACACACACACTTTGAACCTCTGTCTTACTCTCTCTCTCTCCCCTCTCCCTCCATCTCCCTCTCTCTTCCCTCTCCCCTCTCCTCTCCCTCCCCTCAATAAAACAGTACTGTGAACCAAGGTCCTTTAGGTCAACCTCCAATACAATAAACACAACTGATGCCGACCGACCAACTCTCCTTCCCTCTCACCCTCTCACTCTCTCTCCACCCTCCTCATCCATACCCCTATTCATCCCTCACCTCTCAGCCCTCTTCTTCTCCCATTCATCTCTCGCCTATTACTACTCGTTTCCTTCCTCTCACCCCTCTCACCACCCCTCTCCTCCTCTCATTTATCCCTCTCCTCCAACCCCCTCCTTTTCACCCTTCTCTCCTTCCTCTTCTATTTGCTCTTCTCATCCTTCATCTTTCCGTCTTCCTCCTTTCCACTTCCTCTACTTATATCGTATCTTATTTCCTCGTATACACACACACACACACACACACACACACACACACACACACACACACACACACCATTAAGTAGGTCAATTATACACCTCAATTATTCTTATCCAAGATGCACCGTGTAAGTATAGCGTGTGTGTGTGTGTGTGTGTGTGTGTGTGTGTGTGTGTGTACATCACTTGTCAGTAGTGTTGTTCTCCATGTGGTAGTGTGTAGTGTGTAGTGTGTTAGTGTATATGTGTTTGTATGTGTACGCCTGAGTGTATTTGAATGTATGTATGTGTATTTGTCTACGTGTGTGTATGTGTACGTGTGAGAGTATATCTGTATGTATGTATGTATGTATGTATGTATTTATGTCTGTCTGTGTGTGTGTGTGTATACCTGTGAGTGTATTTGTGTGTATGTATGTATGTATGAATGTATGTGTATTTATGTGTGTGTGTATGTGTATTTATATATGTGCGTGTGTGTACGTGTGAGTGTGTGTGTGTGTGTATAATGTATTTATATCAGTACGTGTGTGTGTATGTGTGCGTGTGAGTGTGTGCCGTGTCTCTCGTGTTATGTAAACATTAGGTTCGCGTAACATAATCCTGAGTCCTCGCATTATGTGTCGTTCGTGAGACTGAAATCCATAACACCGCCTCCCTCAACAGTATACAGAACCATCGTTCAACAACATCCACCTATTAAACGGTTACGCAGGTGGAGTGACCATAGGTGGATCTGGCCATAGGTGGATCTGGCCATAGGTGGATCTGACCATAGGTGGATCTGACCATAGGTGAATCTGGGCTAAGGTGGATCTGGCCATAGGTGGATCTGGCCAGGTGATCTGGCCATAGGTGGATCTGACCATAGGTGATCTGACCATAGGTGGATCTGACCATAGGTGGATCTGGCCATAGGTGATTCACAGGTGATTCTGGCCAGGTGGATCTGGCCAGGTGGATCGAGCCATAGGTGGATCTGGCCATAGGTGGATCTGGCTATAGGTGGATCTGACCATAGTGATCTGGCCATAGGTGGATCTGGCCAAGGTGGATCTGGCTATAGGTGGATCTGACCATAGGTGGATCTGGGCCATAGGTGGATCTGGCCATAGGTGGATCTGGCCATAGGTGGATCTGGCCATAGGTGGATCTGGCTATAGGTGATCTGACCATAGTGTGATCTGGCTATAGGTGGATCTGACCATAGGTGGATCTGGCCATAGGTGGATCTGGCCATAGGTGGATCTGGCCATAGGTGGATCTAGCCATTAGTGTTCGATGGTTTGTGTTATGGAAAAGGTAATTTATTGATATGGTTAATTATATTCACTCATCACCCCCTTCCTCTCCTTATAACCACCCCAATACCTACTCCCTTCACCACTTTCCATAGCTCCTCTCCCCACACACCTTCTCCCTACCTCCTCCCTCACCTCTCCCTCACCTCCCCCCCCCACACCTGCCTCCCCACCCCCCTCCCCATATCCCCCCTACAATATAAAACTCTCCTATAATGGATGTACCCATAGGAACGTTACTCCTCCTCCTTTCTCCTCCTCCCTCTCCCTCCCCCCTCCCTTCTCGTCTTCTGCTTGCAATAATTCACTCCACAAGGTCGTGAGGGGTCGTGTTGCAGCCCTGGGCTTTGCAACATGCAATCTGCCTCTCTCCCTGTCTGCTTCCCTGCCTGCAGCTTCATGCAACCAAGGGGAGGAGGGGAAGGGAGGGAGGGAAGAGGGAGAGGAGAAGGGGAGGGGAGGGGTTGGGTAGTTTAGCCAATGGGTCGGCTGCTAGATGAGTTCGTTTTCTATATGTGTGTATTTGCTTTTGTCTCCTCCGTTTGTCTGTCTCCTCCGTTTCTCTCTATCTCTGTATATTTGCTTCTGCCTCTTTGTTCTTTTTTTTCTCCCTTTCGTTTCTCCTTCCCCTCACTCTTGTTTCCTTCCTTCCATTTACTTCCTTCCTCTCTTTTCCCCTGACTCTCCTTTACTTCCTTCTCTTTACTTCCTTCCCCTTATTTCCTCTTCCCCCTCCTCTCTTCCCTTCCCCTTCCTTCCTCTCCTCTCCTTCCTTACTCTCACTCTTCTTTCCTTCCTTCCTCTCACTTCCTCTCCACTCGCCTCTCTCCTTCCCCATTTCTTCTCTCCTTCCCCCTCACTCTTCTTTTCCTTTATTCCCTTTACTTCCTCTTCCATCTCCTCTCTCCTCTCCTTCCCTCTCCCTTTCCCCACTCTCATTGTCTCCCTTTTCGTCTCTATCCTTTTCTCTCTCTCTCCTCTTTCACACTCCCTCTCCTCACTCCCTCACTCTCCCTTCTCTAACGAGGCCAGGGGAGCAAATTGCCCAAGCAGATAGTTAAGGGAGGGGGGAGAGGAAGGAGGAAGGGATAGGTGAGGAGGGGTTGCACGCACATGGTTAAAACGTTCATGTGTACTCACTTGTCCAAGGTCCTACACACACACACACACACACACACACACACACGCACAGTGATGACGCTGACCACGCACGCGATGTTCTCTCTCCTTAAGGGGTCATCTAAGGGTATAAGGGTCATCTAAGGGTATAAGGGTCATCTATATATGGGTCATCTAAGGGTATAAGGGTCATCTAAGGGTATAAGCGGTCAGCTAAGGGTATAAGGGGTTATGTAAGGGTTTAGGGGGTTATCTAAGGGTATAAATCTAAAGGTATAAAGGGTTATGTAAGAGTATAAAGGGGTTATCTAAGGGTATAAAGGGGTTATATAAGGGTATAAGGGGTTATCTAAGGGTATAAGGGGTTATTTAAGGGTATAAGGGGTTATATAAGGGCGAAATAGTTGTCTAGTTATCTAAGGCCAAGTCACCCTTAACCCTCCTTAATTATCTATCCATTTCTCTAACTAATTTGAGGGAGAGGAAAAGGGGAAGAGGGAGAGAGGAAGAGGAAGAGAGGAAGGGTGAGAGGGAGGGTAAAAGTTAGAGGGGGATAAAGAGGGAGAGGGCGAGAGGAAGAGTGAAAGGGAGTAGCGGAAAGTGTCTGGGGAGGAGATAAAGAGAGAGAGAGAGAGAGAGAGAGAGAGAGAGAGAGAGAGAGAGAGAGAGAGAGAGAGAGAGACCAACACATATTATTATCATCCTCACACAACAGACCGGATGTACACAAGATAATAACTGGCTGAATATAACGTAATGATCGTGTTTGTCTGTCACTGTCGCTTCATCACTTGTCTAACATACACTAACCTAACCTAACCAAACCTTAACTTATCTTAACCTTAACTTACCTAACTTAACCTAACCTAAACTTACCTAACATACACTAACTTAACCTAACAACCAAACCTTAACTTATCTTAACCTTAACTTACCTAACTTAACCTAACCTAAACTTACCTAACATACACTAACTTAACCTAACATTAACTTGACCTAACGTAACGTAATCTAACCTAACCTTAACTTGACTTAACTTTAACTTAATCTAATCTGAACTTAGCCTACCTTAACCTTACTTTAATCTAACATAATGTAACCTAACCTAACTAAGCTTTAACTTATTATTGCTGGTATTATTATTATTATTATTATTATTATTATTATTATTATTATTATTATTATTATTATTATTATTATTATTATTATTATTATTATTATTATTACATTTTCGCCCCCAAGACCCGGTGGGCTAATCCCTCGTAAAAAAAAAAAAGAAAAAGTAAGTTATTTCCTCCCTCACACGAAGGAACAGCCAAAACAACCCTCTCCACCTATGGCGCCAACCTTTCGTACACCTCTCATCTCTTTTATGAAATCCTGGAAAGAAATACGCGATTCACATTGTGTCGTAGGCCTAAGGGGCTATTCACACGCATGTTTGTGCTATAACTTAGGTCCTGGACTCACAATGTAACTCATTTTGGCGATATAATGAGGACAAATGTGTGAGGAAATGGTGAAGGGGATCTTTGACTCCCAGATGAAAGGTTCGCCGCGCTAAGATGTTGTACTGTAGTCTTGAATGCAAGTTTTTTTTTTCGATTATAGTTTATTGATAATGATATTGTTTGTTTTATTTTAATATATTTTTTATCTGTTTGTTTCTTTCTCTGTGTTTTTATATTTCTTTTCGTTTTCTCTGTGTCTGTGTTTGTTTTTTGTCTTTATATATTTTGCTCTTTACCTCACCCCTTTTCTTTTTTCCTTCCATTCTCTCTCTTCTTTTTTCTTATATCTCGCTACCTCTGTCTGTCTTTCACTTCCACTTATTGTCTCTCTCTCTTATCTCATTCTCTTACTATCTCTATCTCTCTTTTTTTTTAGTCTTTTCTCTTTACTCTCTCCACCCATCACTGTCTCTCTTCTCTCTCTTCTCCCTCTTCTTCCACTCATCACTCATCTCTCTCTCTTTCTCTCTCTCGCTCTCTCTCGTACAGGAAGACCGGGAAATATGTTTGTGTAGTATTTTCCCCAATAAAACCCCGGCGGTGGCAGCAGGGAAAAAAATCATATATGTTTTTAGGGTATTTCCTCTACTGCATATTTTTATTCTTTTTTAGTGTAGAGGAAAAAAAACACATTTGCGGTTTTTTTTTGTACAGGAGCAAAAAAAAATAAACATAAAAATATACTGGATTGGTTGGGTTGGCAGTGAGTGTATTCTTGTGAGTTATTTATTTATTTATATATTTTAATAACCCCTATTTAATCTAGTATAATTTAGTATAACTTAATTTAATTTATTGTAAGTGTATCTACTGTAATTCTGTATAAGTGTATTTCATTTTATGTAATTTACTATGACGATATAATTCACTATAATTCGTAAATGAATGAATTATATGTGACGTAGAAATTGTTTAATCGATTGGTAGAATTATTAATTATTAGATGGATTATAGATCTTATTTGGGGGTAGTGTAAATTAATTGGTTTATTGATGTTTTAGTTAATTGGTTGATGTGTAGTAGTGAAGTTGTTTTCTATTTCATTTTTGAATAGTGGGTCGGGAAGAGAGGGTGGGAGGAGGGTGGTGAGGTGGAGGGAGAGGGGTGAGGAGGTGGGTGGAGGGGGTGAGAGGAGGAAGGAGGGGTGGAGGAGGTGGGAGGAGGGGTGAGGTGGTGGGTGGAGGTGAGGAGGTGGGTGGAGGGGGTGAGGTGGTGGGGAGGGTGAGGAGGTGGGTGGAGGGGTGAGGAGGTGAGAGGAGTTGGTTGGATGGTGGAGAATAAGGGGAGAGAGCAGAGGGATAGGATGGGGAGAGGAGAATAACAAAAGGAGGAGGAGGAGGGGTAAATGATTATGGAGGAAGAGAAGGAATAAGAGAAGGGAATATATAGTAAGGGTAGAGGGGAGAGGTAAACAAAGGGGATTGGTGAGGGAGGAGGATGCGGAGGGAAGCAAGAAGAAGTAGGAGAGAAGGGGGTGAGAGGGGGATGGGTGGGGAGATGTTGTAAGGGATGATTGGAATGGGGAAATGGTTGAAAGGAGGATGGAATGGTGATAGGATAGAACAAGAGAGAAGAAGTGGGAAATGAGAGAGAAGGGAAGAGAAGGAGAAGTGGTGGGGAGGAGGTGAAGGAGCGTGAAGAGGACGAGAATAGATGGGACGGGTGGAGTGGGATGAGGGAAGGGAAAAGGAGAAGGGAATTGAGGGAATGATCAGAAGACGAGGAAGGGAGGTGAGGGGGGGCGGAGGTGGGGAGAAGGAGGAGAAGGAAGTGAAGGAGGAGGAATATTGGTGGGCGGTGAGGAGGGGAAGGGGAGGGAGGGGAAGGGGTGAGGAAGGAGACATAGATAATACAATACAGCTAAAGGTCAGTTCGATAACATGAGTCTTATATGGCCACCCACAAGATCTCCTCTCCTCTCCCCTCCCTTCCCTTCCTCTCCCTCCCCACTCCCACCCACTTCCACTCCTTTCCTCTTGTTAGGGAGGGAGGGTGGCGGGGTGATTACCAGCTGTATTAGGTAAGGAGGGGTGGAGGACTGGAAGGGATGTAGGGAGGAGGGGTGATGGTAGGAGGAGGTGGTGGTGATGGGTGGAGAAGAGGAGAGAGAGAGAGAGAGAGAGAGAGAGAGAGAGAGAGAGAACTTATATACACCTTCTTGGGCCTCTCACCACGAGAGAGAGAGAGAGAGAGAGAGAGAGAGAGAGAGACGTATCTGTTAACTTCCGGTAGAGAGATAATACTATCATCCTTGTAGCATCCAGAGGCAACCACATCCCGTTTTCTTTGGTGGTGATCAATTTGTGGCAATAGACTTTCGGCTTACTGTGGTAGTGTTTACTGTGTGTGTGTGTGTGTGTGTGTGTGTGTGTGTGTGTGTGTGTGTGTGTGTGTGTGTTTTCAATACATAAAGGTTATATTTATATCGGCAAATTCCATGATATTGAAAAAAATCTGTCAATTTTGGCGGGAACATGACGTCACGCGCAATATAAACAAAGCCTCCAGCTTGTTTATTTATCTAGTATTTAATTATTTATTTACATATTCGACACCGAGTAATTTATGACGTTTACTGTTCACATCAAAAGGTCATAAATAAATAATGAAATTAGTCGAAAAGGCAATTATTTACCTAATTCTTCTACCAGACCTATTTCTCACGCAGTACAGGTCACACACACACACACACACACACACACACACACACACACACACATACAACACACACAAAACACACACACACACACAGCAGTTAACTACCCTCTAACTGTGTAATATTAACCATTAAGTCCACCACTTTATGTTAACTCACTTCCAGACACTTAATTTGATCATTTTTATTTATGTGGTTTTAGCGCGCGATAAAGTAACTCAATTCCTGTAATTCATTAGTGATGGCAATTTATTAACCTTCATTCTCAGTGTAATTGAATAACAGAATCAGCTGTTAGGAGGAAATGGAAAAGTGACGAAGAATTTTGGTAGTGCTCTACGTGTGTGTGTGTGTGTGTGTGTGTGTGTGTGTGTGTGTGTGTGTGTGTGTGTGTGTGTGTTTTAGAGTGTGTGTGTGTGTGTTCTAGTAGTGCGTGTGTGTGTGTGTGTGTGTTTGTTTGTTCTAGTAGTGTGTGTGTGTTCTAGTGGTGTGTGTGTTTGTCAAGTAGTGTGTGTGTGTGTGTGTGTGTGTGTGTGTGTGTGTGTTTAGTATAAAGTGTGTGTGTGTGTGTTCTAGTAGCGTGTGTGTGTGTGTGTGTGTTTGTTTGTTCTAGTGTGTGTGCGTGTGTGTTCTAGTATAGTGTGTGTGTGTGTGTGTGTGTGTGTGTTTCTAGTAGTGTGTGTGTGTGTGTGTGTTCTAGTATGTGTGTGTGTGTGTGTTTGTTGTTTGTTCTAGTAGTGTGTGTGTGTGTGTTCTAGTGGTGTGTGTGTGTTTGTTCTAGTAGTTTGTGTGTGTGTGTGTTTGTTCTAGTAGTGTGTGTGTGTGTGTGTTTGTGTGTGTGTGTGTTTGTTCTAGTAGTGTGTGTGTGTGTGTTCTAGTAGTGTGTGTGTGTGTGTGTGTGTGTGTGTGTGTGTGTGTGTGTGTGTGTGTGTTTGTGTGTGTGTGTTTGTTCTAGTAGTGTGTGTGTGTGTGTTATAGTAGTGTGTGTGTGTGTGTGTGTGTGTGTGTGTGTGTGTGTGTTTCATTACATTTATATAATAACTTTATTTATGTTCGCGCCATTAAAGAACGCCACTGTGGGCAGAAAGACAGGCGAACGTTTACGTCTGGCGGAACTTTCAATCTGAGTTATTATATGATTAAAAGGTAACAACACAAGTCTGGCGCTGCTGACTGCTCGTGCTGGCGTTTGTTTTAATGGCGTGTGTCCGGGGGGAAGGTAAAGTCTGAGAGTAGTTTTGACGCCATTTGGATGTGGATTATTTACCTATTGTTCCTTTGTTCATCATGGGTATTACCTACACACACACACACACACACACACACACACACACTGCATTCTCAAAATACTTTTATCATTTTATCCTCCTCTATGCCTCTCCTCTTTTACCCTTCTCTCTCAGTCCCCTTTCTCCTCTTCTTCCTTCTCTTATTTCTCTCCTTTGCTTTTTTCCTTAATTTTTGGTTTATTCTTGTCTCGTTTAACTTCTACTACGTCTCCCTCCCTCTTCTCCTCTTC
>NW_024747682.1:20000-35000 GCF_018991925.1 Homarus americanus | reverse complement strand
ATAGCAAACAATACACGTCATCACACAAACAATAGCAAACAATACACGTCATCACACAAACAAGGAGACAGTAAGTGACGTGGTTGTTAGCTGTAAACAATCTTAGAGGCAAACAAAGCACTGGAAGAAGAAGGTTGGACCTATATTGTTTGTCCTGTGTAAACAAAGGAATCTATGTATTGATTACCGAGGGAGAGAGAAAAGGGAGAGTGAGAGAAAAGGAGGGAGTAGTTTTGAGTGGGAATGGAGTGAGAGAAGCTTAGGGAAAGGGAGTGAGAGAAAGGGGGTTGTTAAGGGGAAGTGAGAGGTAAACTAAGATATAATTAGGGAGACAAGGGTGTAATGAGAGGGAGGGAGAGAAAGAATGAGAGGGAGGGAGAGAAAGAATGAGAGGGAGGGAAAGAAAAGAATGAGAGGAGGGAGAGAGAGAAAGAATGAGAGGGAGGAGAGGGAATGAATGAGAGGGAGGGGAGGGGAGAATGAGAGGGAAGAAAAAGAAAGAATGAGGGAGGAGGAGAATGAATGAGAGGGAGGGAGAGAAGAATGAGAGGAGGAGAGAAAGAATGAGAGAGGGAGGGAGAGAAAGAATGAGAGGGAGGGAAAGAAATAAATGTTGGGGAGTGGGAGAGAAGGACAGAGGGGAGAGAGAGAGAGAGAGAGAGAGGAGGGACTTAAACAGAAAGAGAGAGAATGAAGAGCGAAAAAGAGAGAGAGGGAGAATTGTTTGGTGTAATTTAAGACAGACTTGAGTTACGTTTGGCTAGCGAAATTTTCTTCCGGTAAATGGAAGTGAGACACGAGGGTGAGGAACAGAGAAGAAGGGGAGGAACGGAGAGAGAAGGGGGAGAGACGGAGAGAAGGGGAGACGGAGAAGGGGGAGAGACGGAGAGAAGGGGGAGAGACGGAAAGGGAGAGACAGAAGAAGGGGGGGAAGACGGAAGGAAGAAGGGGGGAGAGACGGAGAAGGAGAGACGGAGAGAAGGGGAGAGACGGCGAGAAGGGGAGAGACGGAAGAGAAGAGGGGGAGAGACAGAGAAGGGGGAGAGACGGAGAGAAGGGGGGAGAGACGGCGAGAAGAGAGAACGGAGAAGGGGGAGAGACAGCGGAGAGAAGGGGGGGAGACGGAGAGAAGGGGAAGAGACGGAGAGAAGGGGAGAAAATGGAGAGAAAGAAGAAAAGGCGGAGAAGAAAAAGGTAGGGAGAGAGGAGAGAAAGAGGAAAGAAAAGAGAGAAAGACAGAGAGAGTGAATGAGAAGGGGGACGAGAGAAAGAGAAAAAATGAAAAAGAGAAAAGGTAGAGACAAAGACAGAGAGAGAGTAAAGGGAGAGAAAGAAAAGAGAATATAGAGAGAGGGGAAACGAGAGAAACAGGAGAGAAAGAAAAGAAGAGATAAACTAATTTCACTAATCCTCTAATTCTCATTCCTTCAAATCCTTTTATGTGTGTGTGTGTGTGTGTGAGTGTGTGTGTGTGTGTGTGTATGTATGTGAGTGTGTGTGGGTGTGTGTGTGTGTGTGTGAGTGTGTGTGTGTGTGTGTGTGTGAGTGTGTGTGTGTGTGTGTGTGATTTCAACAGCTTTGAAATTAGAGCAGAAATTTGGTAGGGAGGTGCGGGTCTTTTTTTATCACGAACCGTTTTGTTCTTTATATATTACTTCCAAATGACGTCACTAATGTAAACATAAACAAACCACCATATCTCATTCGTGATTGGCTAATACTCAGACGAAATTGTTAAAATGTAACTAAAGAACCAAAAAGTTTAATTTTTTTATATACTATGAACTAATTGTCAAAATATTAAAAAAAAAACTTAGTTAAATGCAATGAAAAGCTTTATCAAAACAGATTAAAAGTTTGTAAATATAACTTTTCCCAACTACGAAAAAATCCAAGATAGTCGCCCCCTCCCACATTACCTTCCCTAGATCGTCATTACCTCACGGACCTTCAAAATAATCCATATACTAAGTTAAGGAAGATTGTATATAGTTAAGATACATTATTTTACAAAGTTAATGAAAGTAAATACAAAGTAACTTAACCTTTGGGAGAGGAGAAAGAAATATACCTGGTTGTGAGCGATTCAATAAGAGATGTCAATTATTCAGGTGAGTGAAGTACGACACTTTGGGCGCTGGCACCGTGGCATCGTCCTCATTCCCTCGTTCATTATCCATTATTATCGTTTTGACCTTTCTCGACCTTATTTTTTTTCTGTTATTGTGTGTCGTGTTCTTATTAGTGTTATGTTATTGTGGTGTTGTGTTTGTGTTGTGTTATTGTGTTGTGTTATTGTGTTGTGTTATTGTGTTGTGTTATTGTATTGTGTTATTGTGTTGTGTAAATAAGAAAAAATAAATAAAAATAAACAAATAAAAAATAAATATAATCAATATATACAACACCATTTTAAATCACATAGGAAAAAACCCACCAAACTATTATATTTAAATACAAAAATAAAATCACCAGGAAAAATATTACCTGTGGATTTTTGTTTTTGTTTTCGTGTTTGTGGGTTTTTAGGTCTATTTTAGTATCTGTTGGGGAAACATTTTTACCTGTTGTGTTTTTTCATCCCCACAGGTGATCACCCAGGAGGACGCCGGTGTATGCAAATTAGGTATGTGACGTTATGGTGATGTGTTGGTGGTGGTGGTGTTATGTGGTGAGTGTTATACTGTTATCTTGTTCCTGTGTTATGTTATGTGGGGGTGTTATACTGTTATCTTGTTCCTGTGTTATGTTATGTGGGGGTGTTATACTGTTATCTTGTTCCTGTGTTATGTTATGTGGGGGTGTTATACTGTTATCTTGTTCCTGTGTTATGTTATGAGGCGGTGTTATACTGTTATATTGTTCTTGTGTTATGTGAGGGTGTTATACTGTTATCTTGTTCTTGTGTTATGCTGTTATTCATGTCTGTTTTACTGTTACATTGTTATTCCTCTGTGCTGTTAAGGTTGTGTCGTGAGGCTGTTATGGTATACCTGTTGTTGTGGTATACCTGTTGTTGTGGTATACCTGTTGTTGTGGTATACCTGTTGTTGTGGTATACCTGTTGTTGTAGTATACCTGTTGTTGTGGTATACCTGCTGTTGTGGTATACCTGTTGTTGTGGTATACCTGTTGTTATGTTATCTGTTGTTGTGGTATACCTGTTGATGTAAGTATACCTGTTGTTGTAGTATATCAGTTGTTGTGTATACCTGTTGTAGTATCCTGTTGTTGTAGTATACCTGTTGTTGTGATATACCTGTTGTTGTGGTATATACCTGTTGTTTGGTATACCTGTTGTTTAGTATACCTGTTGTTGTGGTATACCTGTTGTTGTGGTATACCTGTTGTTGTGGTATACCTGTTGTTGTGGTATACCTGTTGTTGTGGTATACCTGTTGTTGTGGTATACCTGTTGTTGTGGTATACCTGTTGTTGTGGTATACCTGTTGTTGTGGTATACCTGTTGTTGTAGTATACCTGTTGTGGTATACCTGTTGTTGTGGTATACCTGTTGTTGTGGTATACCTGCTGTGTTTATATATACCTGTTGAATCGATCTTAGCGTGTATGACTGTAAGGATATCTATCTATCTATCTATCTATCTATCTATCTATCTATCTATCTATAGTTTACAGTTGTTATTTAAAGTTATACAGGTGTAGACAGTATCGACAAGAGACGATAGGAAACTTAGTAGACAATAAACACAATAATCTGGCGGGCGACGTGATTGTAAACACTAGAGACTATAAACGTTCGAAACCCAGGAGATAATCCCACCTGGCGAACATCTGAGCATCGCTAACGAGGGTTCGGGTAGTCGCATTAAGAGAATCTGAAACTGTTATCCGATGCTCAGTTGTTTTAGCTAAGGATTTAAGGCCTTTACGCTTAACTGGAGGAGCGAATCGATTAAAAGCTCTCTCTGTGTCTGTCTATAAACGATTAAAATAATAGGTGAATATATTTTGCAAGATGGCGCCTCCTGACTCCTGTTTAGGGAATTCTCAAACTACTGTACGTATTAATGTCTTGAGGTTACGAGGTATTATTTATAACCTAACATTAGCATATAATAATGATGATGATGATGCTGATAATAATAATAATAATAATAATAATAATAATAATAATAATAATGAGTAATAATAATAATAATAATAATAATAATAATAATAATAATAATAATGATGATGATGATGATGATATCTGTCTGTCTATAGGTCCTTCTTTATTTCTGTACGCTACAAAGATTTAATCTACATATAGGGTCGGAACCTAACCTAACCCAACCTAACCTAACCAAACCCAACCAAACCTAACCTAACCTAACCAAACCTAACCAAACCCAACCAAACCTAACCTAACCCAACCAAACCTAATCCTAATCTATGATTTATTACACTGCAGGTAGAGTTAATGAGACACGTAACTATTAATTAGGAAGTAATTTACTCTCCCACACCTGTACTGACATCAAGAATTCACACTACTGTATATATTACTTAAATAGAATCGAATCCCCCTTAAATAGAATCAAATCCCACCTTAAATAGAATCGAATCCCCCTTTCACAGAATCCCCCTGAAATTTAATCGAATCCCCTTTAAATAGGATCGATTCCTCTTCAAATAGAATCGAATCCCCCTTTCATAGAATCGAATCCTTTATATGTAACTTGAATAGACTTAGAATCCAAATATAGACAATCAAATCCCTTAAATAATGTGCATACAGACTCACTTATACTTCGAGGTCAACATATCGGTATTCAACGCCTCTGATACTTGGTCGTACAGCGTCGTATAGGTCCCCGCCTCCGTCAGTAGCCACTGCCGCAAGAACCAGCCGCCGCCACCGCTGCTAACCGCAAGCGGGCGAGGTGTGAACGATCTTTGGTCCTGTTAGTCCACCACCACCACTACCACCGACAATCTGGCTTTCGGTGTTCCGTACAGTAGGTGTTCCGTGTTCCATTGGTGGTCTAGTCTTTTCGTTATTTCGTGTTTTGTTCTGTTAATGTTTGGTCAAGTTTTACACTTTTTTGTGTTTTCCGTTTTTCGCCTTTTTCGTGTTCCGTATTCCTTTGGTTCAGCATTTCGTATATTGTTCCGTGTTCCATTGATTAAATCTTTCGTAATTTCGTGTATTGCTCCGTGTTCCGTTCATTCAGTCTTCCGGTGTTTCGTATTATGTTCCGTATTTCATTCTCTTCATGTTCCGTATCCCATTACCTTCATGTTCCGTGTTCAATTACCTTCATATTTCGTGTTTCACTGTTCAAGGTTCCGTTGTTCCGTGTTCTATTGATCTTGGTTCTCAATATTTCTGATGCTGTTCTATTTTCCTGTTCCGCATTTAATTGTTCCGTTGTTATTTGCTCCATAATTTTTGTTGTTTCGTATTTATGTCTCGCATTTAATTTGTTCTCCTAATTAGTTGTTCCGTATTTAATAGTTCCGTATTTCACAATTTCCCTTGAAGTTCCGCGTTCCGTTTATCCAACTAGGGGTTCCGTTCAACCAGTAACTCGCTTGTTCCGTGTGGTCCGTGTTCCGTGGATTCATATGGATATTCCCTTCCACCATTAAGTCACTGTTCCGTGTGTTCCATGTGTTCCGTTAATTCACATGAGCAGTTAAGAGCGCCCAGGTAGGACTGGCGCTCAAGAGACAGGTGTGATGAACGCCACACCTGTACTGACGACACCTGCTCAAAGCTTCACAGGTGCCAGTTGAGTGACCGAGGTGTGTGGTGACGTATGAGCTAATGATTACTGTAAGGAGGAAGAAGGAAGAGGAGGAGAGAGGAAGAAAAAGTGAAGAAGGAGAAGAAAGAGGAGGAGGAAGAGGAAGAGAAGATTATCAAAATTAATTAATCAATCAATCTATCTATCTATCTATCTATCTATCTATCTGTTTGTGGTAATAGATTGCCTGAAGATGTACATATTAATTTTATCACGTGTGTGTGTGTGTGTGTGTATATATATAATTATGTATGTATGTATGTATGTATGTATGAATATATGTATGTACGTATGTATGTTTGTATGTATGCCTGTGTAAGTCTGTATATAGGCTCTTATGTGTATATACTTTTATCGTCAAACAAACAAACAAACAAACACAAAAAACACCCTCATTATCTTTTATTAACGCTCGATAACGAAAGGTTCAGTTCACGGGGTCGTTGTTGGTGTAAATATTAATAAGGGAAACTTGATGGATTGTGACGAAACATAATGACAATTTTTTTGATATTATTTTCGTGGGTTTTTTTTCGCAAATGTTTTATTTTATTTTATTTATTATCTTTTTTTATTATTTTTTATTTGTCGTTTTTTTATTATTTTTTATTACTACTACTACTTTTATTACTACTACTACTTTTATTACAACTGCTTCTATAATTACTACTACTACTACTACTAATATTATTATTATTTTTTTAAATGGCCTCCATCTTCCCCTTAAAACTACACCTTCGCCACCATTTTATTACCTTAATATTAAATATCCTAATACATAAGTAGCTATCCTAGCTGTGTTGACTTAGTTGAGCCGCAGATCTATGCGGCATTCGGTGACTGTTGCCTCATAGTCAATATCTGCAACTGTTGTCGGCTTTGGGGCCGATGCTCTCGTTCCCCTGAGGCACAGCAAAGCCGACCTAAGGAGAGAGAAGGACAGTCGACATCTCATCCAGGCTGTAACATAACTTCTGGGCTGCTGCTTCTGTTCGGATAGCACCTCCGCGAGTCTGGCGTAGAAGCACCTTGCACTTGGGCCCATCCCACCAGAGGTAGTGAACACTGGAGGAGTGAAGCTGCCTTGATCAATGTTCTGAATTCTCTCCCCTTATGCCCTTATCTTGTCGTTCTCGTTCTACTAGTTACTACTACTAATTTTTATTTATTTATTTTTTTCAAATTGGCCTCCATCCTGCCCTTATAGCCATACCTTCGCCACCATTTTATTACCTTAAAATTAAATATCCTAATACAAGTAGCTACCCTAGCTGTGTTGAGTTAGTTGAGCCGCCCGATCTATGCGGCATTCAGTGACTGTTGCCTCATAGTCTATCTACAACTGTTGTTATTATTATTATTATTATTATTATTATTATTATTATTATTATTATTATTATTATTACACACACACTGATAGAGTTGAGAGAGAATAAGAATGAGAGAAAAAAGAGAAAGAGAAAGAAAGAAAGAGAGAGAGAGAGAGAGAGAGAGAGAGAGAGAGAGAGAGAAAGGACGAACAACAGCACCAACATACGAATAAACACCAACATTAATTTATTGGGTAACGTTTCGTCATTATCAGACTTAAAAAAAAATTAACATAAATAGAATAAAAGAAATAAATCACTGACTAAACCAAGAAAAAAACACTAAAAAAAAAAAAAAAAACATTGAGTAATTATTAACCTTTTATTTCAATTTAATTCTACAAAGCAAAAATAAATTAACAAAAGCTTAGATCCGTTTCATGTCGAGGCAAGTGGTTGTAGGGAACAAGACAGTGGTACATTTCAATAAATTCTCGTCTATTTCAACTCTTTTTGATAGTCTATTCTCGTGAAGGATAGATGGTAGAATAGTTGATAGATGGTAGACTAGCTGATAGATAGTAGAATTGTTGATAGATAGTAGAATAGATGATAGATAGTCCACTAATGTAATCAGATCACACAAAGTCTTCATCAAACACTCAAATACCTCTCAATTCTCCTTCCACCCCACCTCTTAAGACAACCTGGAAACAGTACAGGTGGATGGCGGAATAGTCGATGAAGGTGAAAGGACGCGAAAGATATAGTACAAATCTAACGTAATCTAGTCCACGAACGTAATAAGGCGGAAAAATGCATTATATTCACGTATATTGGTAGGAGCTTTTGCGAATCACGTGACTATTTTTGAACCAATCAGCGTGGGTCTAGTGAAAAAGTTGCCAGATAATCTTTTTTTTTTGTATAATATTAGTCTACAATTTCCCTCAGTTCTCCACATTGTCATTCTCACACAATACCTTAAGAGTGTCTGTATGAATGTATGTGGGTATAAGTATTTTGTTTGTTCCCGTCTCCCCCATATGTGTGTTATAACTAAAAGCTTTCATAATTTAACGTTCGGCTGAGGAGTGAGGTGGTGGGTGTTGCCTTATATTTTATTAATGGTAATATTTGTTTAGATTATTTTTTTTAATTTTTATGTCTACTCTCTAATGGTGTGTAAGATATTGTTCTGGCTTGTAGTGGTGATATTTGTTAATAATAATATTAATAATGGGTAAATAAGGTACTAGTGAAGCTGTAACTGTTAAATAAAGTAGTCACCGCTGAAGGCCTGTCTCGTGTCATCGTTTTCTTAATCTTACGAAAAACTATTTATTTTCATTGCACAAACCTTGACCACGCCAACAATTGATCATATTTAGTGCAATTTGACCAAAATATTTATCATGTGGACCTCGTGGGATGTTGTTCATATCTACCAAGTTTGACGAAAATTTGCGAATAGTAATAATACTAAAAACATACGAAGTTGGTAAATGAGAGAGAAATGCATGAACACAGACTGACATATATACTGAGAGTTTCAAAGAGAGATACAGACAGACAGACAGACAGACTTAGAGAAATAAGTAGAAAAAAAAGAGAAATCGCTGGTTAGCAACAATAAGTGGAGGGGGTGTTGCCTGTTCCCATGGAATATATCCACCACCACTACTTTCCTTCACCTCACACCACTTCCACCTGCCTAGCCAGCCACCACCACCACACCACCACCACCACACCAGCACCACACTACATCATCACCACACCACCACACCAGCACCACACCACCACCACCACACCGCACCACCACCACACCGCACCACCACACAGGTATAGGTTCAGGTGTATAAGATAGAAACACACCTGTTTCCGCCACCTGCCTCTGTAGTGAGTTCACCTACCTGTGCTGTGTGTATGATGAACAGGTGTGAACGTGAGTGATTTATCTTATTTGCCTGTCTTTATATCTGCATCTATCTATATATATATACGTATCTTCCTGTCTAGAGTCGGACACAAAGATTTACGTATGTATGATCTATCTATCTGTCTGTCTGTCTGTCTGTCTGTCTGTCTGTCTATCTATCTGTGTCTTATCTACCTATCTATCTATCTACCTATATATCTATTTATCTATCTACCTATTTCTACCTGAGAACAGTTATCAAGTGCAGTGAATAAGGTCACCAGAAGCCTCGACTCTCTTCGATTCATGTTGCCTCATCTTGCCCCGCCTCACTTAGCCTCGCTTCATCTCACCAGATCTCGCCTCGTTTCACCTCTCCTCGCATCACCTTTGCCTCATCTCACTTCATCTCCTCTCGCCTCATTTTACTTAACCTCACCTCACTTCAACTTCGCCTCGCCTCGCCTCACTTCGCCTCGCCCTGGTCATCGTTGTTCATTTGTTTCAACACTTCTGACAAAACTCTACACACACACTCGACCAAGTATTTCAAAGTGCATTTTTTATTAACACAAACTAATACATTTTATATAATATTCTTACCAGTGATCAGACGATAACTCAAAGGATTCAGTTACATTATGGTGACGAGGGGGCCAACACGCACTCTATACCACTCAGCTGTGTAAAGTTCGGTAATTTTTGTCTATTTATTTTTTTAGTAATTCTTTACAATATCGCTTTATTTTCTAAACAGGTGACCATAACCAGTGTTTTGGTGTGGGTGGATAAACAGAGTAAGGAATTAATAGGTGGTGTTTATTCTTTATTTCCATACTAACAACGACATCAACACACACACACACGCACACACACACACACACACACACACACACACACACACACACACACATTGTTATATTTTTAAAGATAACATTCACAGTTGGGTCTATAATTTACTTTATATATATTTTTTTTATCCTGCGATCTTCTGAAAATGAAAAAAAATATATATCCGTGTGTGGAAAGGCATCAGTCAATATATTTATCTACTCAAATACGCAAAAACCCTAAGACTTTGGCCTCAGTGATATGTTAAGTAAACCGAGGTTAATTTTCAGCTGTATGTGGGACTTTTCGCCAACCTCACTTAGCAATTTTCAGTGGTACGAATCTCCCCCCACCTCATCTTTAACGTACCGTACGCCTCGCTTCAGGCCAGTGTAAACAAACCACTGCAAACCTTCGTACGAAATGTCTATAGATGACGAACTTTTACACACACACACACACACACACACAGCGAATTCTTTTGACAGGTGTTCAAAGCAGCTGTATATATGTCAATGTATGTGTGTGTGTGTGTGTGTGTGTGTGAGAGAGAGAGAGAGATAACCTCTCCCACTTCATCTTCCTATCACCTTTCCTTTCCTTTTCTTCGGACATTTTTCACCCACCGTTCTCCTCATCTCCCATCTCATTCTCTCCTTTATCCCCCCCTCCCTTGTCCTTCCCTTTCTGTCTCCTATCATCGATTTTCTCTCCTTCCCCTCTCCCTCCCCTGTCATCCTCAGTATCTTTCCCACCACCATCCTTTCTCTCCTCTTCTCTATCTCTTTTCCCACCTTTCCTCTCTACCCATTGCCTCTCTGTTTCTTCCTCCACCCCTCCCCTCTCCTTACCCCCCTCACTCTCCCCCTACCCCCCTCCCAATAGTGCCATAGGTGGGGTGAGCAACCATCTACGTGTTCCACACTTGTGCCGACATGAGGCTCTCCCCATCCTCTCTCTTCTCCCTCTTTCTCTCATCCTCCCTCCCTCTTACCTCCCCCCTTTTCATCCCCTCCCCTTCCTTGTATCCTCCCTCCCCTTCCCCCTATTCCTCCTTCCCTCCTCAGACTATCAGGTGGTCTACTACTAATACTACCTCTACTACTACTGGCTAGGAAGTTACAAGTACCGTATCTGTGATTCGTTAGGAGGTTGTACTGTACTGTATGTAACGTGTTCGTGATTGGTCAGGAGGCTACGCGCAGCTTGTCCGCGTGTTTTATGTGTATGTACAGTATATGTGTGTATGTATACGTGTATGTATGTGTATATGCATAGGCGTGTGTGTGTGTATATATATGTAATCCTGACCAGAATACATTATATAGAGTACACTCAACTGAACACGCTGATAGATCGTGTGGCACAGCCGTTCAGTGACACCCATGACTTTCATGAGGAGTAGACTAACACCTCGGGCGACACACACACACACACACACACACACACACACACACACACAATAACACAATAACACTAATGACACCTGTTACTGTTATTGATCGACTGTCACAACCTAGCCATATAAGATAAGATAATACTGTATATATATATATGACTAAAGGCCTTTTGTTAATATGAGGGAGAGGGCGTGTATAGTGTACCTGTATAGCGCCACACCTGTACTGACAGATGTTTGTGTGTTATGTATACCTCGTGTGAGTGTGTGGAGGGGAGGGGAGGTGCCGTGTTGTGTTAATCATTCTATTGACATTATATTGTTGTTTTATAGTTGGTTGTTTACGTTTGAGTACTGGTATAATAAATGCAGGTGCAGGAACAGGTATACGTGATACTCAACTAGTACAGGTGCAAATACGCGTAAAGTTACATAAACGGCTACTGGTACATAAATAAGTACAGTTGCAGAAACTTGTACAGGTTAACATGTAAATATTGGTACAAGAATACAAATACAAGCAGAGATATACAGAAACAAATACAGATACGTGTAGAGGTAGAGAAACAAGTACATAAATAGTTACAAGTACATCTACAAGAGCCACTAATTACCAGGTTCTCTCCTACTTCTCTCTGTCTAACTCACTCTCACACTCTCTCTCATTGTTCTCCATGACACTTTCACACTTTCCTTCCCACTTTACAACTCTCACCCTTTTCTCTCACTCTCTCTCTCCCTCAGTGTCTCCACCCACTCCGAGGTCCTTCTTCAACACCTCCCACACTCCTCCTCCACTTCAGAAAGTCCAGGACCTTTGATAGATTCCGCTCTCCAATTTTCAACCTCCTTCCCTCCACTACACTTCCTCCATGACTCCCTCCCTCCCTCCACTACACTTCCTCCATGACTCTCCTCCCTCCTCCCTCCACTACACTTCCTCCATGACTCCTCCTCCTCCACTTCACTCTCCTCCATGATCCTCCTCCTCCCCCTCTCCACTACACTCCTCCCATGACTCCCTCCTCCCTCCACCACACTTCCCTCCATGACCCTCCTCCCTCCACTTCACTTCTCCATGACTCCCTCCTCCCTCCCTCCACTACACTCTCCATGACTCCCTCCCCTCCTCCACTACACTCTCTCCATGACTCCCTCCCTCCACTACACTTCCTCCATGGCTCCCTCCTCCTCCCTCCTCTCTCCACTACACTTCCTCCATGACTCTCCTCCACTCACACTTCCTCCATGACCTCCCTCCCTCCTCCACTACACTTCCTCCATGACTCCTCCTCCACTACACTTCCTCCATGGCCCTCCCTCCCTCCCCTCCACCACACACCTCCATGACTTCCTCCTCCACTACACTTCCTCCATGACTCCCTCCTCCCTCCTCCCTCCACACTACACTCTCCATGACTCCCTCCCTCCCTCCACTACACTTCCTCCATGACTCCCTCCCTCCCTCCACTACACTTCCTCCATGACTCCCTCCCTCCCTCCCTCCACTACACTTCCTCCATGACTCCCTCCCTCCCTCCACTACACTTCCTCCATGACCTGTCGCCGTATACATGGGGGTCTAAACTCAGCGTTTACTAACAAGATATATTTTTAGGTGGGCGTGGTCACCTCTCAGCCCTGTGTGTGTGTGTGTGTGTGTTGGGGGGTGTAGGTGGGTGCAGTCATCTTCAGCCCCTGGGTGTCTGACGCCAGTGACGAAGAGAGAGAGTGAGAGAGAGAGATATAGAGAGATAATCATTGTGTGATAAACGGAGAATCAGAGAACAAAAGAGGGAATGTAACTATCATTGAACTGTCTGTCTGTCTGTCTCTCTGTCAATATGCATCCCCCCTCCCCCCTAACACACACACCTGTGGGAAGATCAACTGATTGAGGGTTTGTTGTGGTTCACGGTGCTCACCTGTCGGATCACCTAAATCATTGGAGCGATACACCTGTGTTAGAGTCCAGCTGAACCATCTGTGAAACTCCTACCACGTGTGTGTGTGTGTGTGTGTGTGTGTGTGTATGTGTGTGTGTGTGTGTTTCATATTTCTCATTTTGTTTCCGTGTCTGTCTTTCCCTCTCTTGATTTCTCGCTTTATCTCTTTCCCAAACACACACACACACACACACACACACACACACACACACACACACACACACACACACACACACACACACACACACACACAGAAATAAACACCACCACAGAATGTGTTTTTTCTTCTTTAATCTTACAGAAAATTAACTGTAAACTCAATAGCGGGGAACCACCTCCGTTAACTGGGGGAGGGGGAGGGGGGGGCAAAGGAGGTGGGGGAAACTGTGAGATAAGAGGTAAAGGGAGCGAGGGCAGAGAGAGAGAGAGAGACAGAGAGAGAGAGAGAGAGAGCGAGAGAGAGAGAGAGAGAGAGAAAGGGAGCGAGAGAAAGAGAGATGCCTATTAAATAAAATTACGTACCCCCCCCCTCTCTCTCTCTCTCGCTCTCTCCTCCCCTACTCCGGCGGTGCTAAAGTTAGTCGTAAAGTCAACAATACTTCCCTTTCTGCCTGCATGATGATGTTGGTGGTGTCTGTCTGTCTGTCTGTCTGTCTGTCTGTCTATTATTCTGTCAAACTTGGTCTAAATTTCTCTCGTAGTGTCTGTCTACATATCTGTCTTCATCTTTTTTCTCTTTTTGAATGTAATCGTATCATTTTCTTTGCTTGTTTGTCTGTCTGTCTATCTTTGACTGTCCATAACTCTGTCTATATGTCCAGCTGTCTGTCTGTCTGTCATTTTTGTTTACCTCATACAGTTACCAGTTATTAATATTGTCTAGTTAACAATCTCTCCCTCCCGCGACTGACCGATAGTACACACACACACACACACACACACACACACACACACACACACACACACACACACACACACACACACACACACACACACACACACACACACACACACACACACACACAATAAAAATGTCATTGCTGGTAAGATTAGCACCCAGCTTATTATTTCCACCTAATATTACTACCCTTACGCTCACCTAGCTTAACCTAAACCCAACATAATTTTTACCTAACCTAAACTAACTTAACCTAACCTTACTCTATTCCCAGGTTGTGTATTAGGGAGTTTAATTACCAGGTGAAATAAGCTGCTGGGGGGAGGGGGGAGAATCTTCACTTGATCCCTATTTAGTTTCAGCTGTATGGAATGACCCCTAATTATATCTGAATATAATTAGCTAATCCATAATGTTTACTTATCAATTTCATGAGATTTTCAAAGTTTGTTTCTGTAGGGTTGTGTACGAGTCAGATCGTGTTAATCCTCCAAAACGAACGTCAAGTCTCTCTCTCGTCATTACCAATATGGCACCGTAAAATGATCCTTATTTATCTAGCTGTAAGAGCGCTATCACTCAGCCATTAAGAGATACCTCACATCTTACACAAAATAGTGACCCGGGCGGAGCAGCTATCGGAGGGGCCAGCAGAAATCATTGGTTTGAAAAGATTCTGCCAAGTCATATCCGGGGCGCGTCCAACACATTAGCGGCAGAGTGTACACAAAATCTCTCCCGCCATTTTCTGCTTCAAGGGAATTAACAGTTTTCGTTATCTTCTTTAAATAAAATCAAGAATGGAAATTTACATAACGATTTTCCTGAAGTAAGAATATCTGTGACTTTATGGACTGGTCTCTTGTTATTGCTTGCGCCGTGGCTTGACCAATCACCGATGATGTAAACAAACCGTCCCTCAAGATTTTGGCGCGCAAGAAAAGT